>NW_019525497.1:1800998-1803449 GCF_002814215.2 Seriola lalandi dorsalis
ATGGCACAAAAAGTCATAAAAATGTCATAGTATAGTAAGGCATAAAAAGTCATAGTATAGTATAGCATAAAAATTCATAAAAACGACATAGTATAGTATGGCACAAAAAGTCATAAAAATGTCATAGTATAGTAAGGCATAAAAAGTCATAGTATAGTATAGCATAAAAAGTCATAAAAACGACATAGTATAGTATGGCAAAAAAGTCATAAAAACGGCAGAGTATAGCATGGCATAAAAAGTCATAAAAACGACATAGTATAGTATGGCACAAAAAGTCATAAAAACGGCATAGTATAGCATGGCATAAAAAGTCATAAAAACGTCATAGTATACCAAGGCATAAAAAGTCATGGTATGGTAAGTCATAAAAAGTCATAAAAACGACATAGCATAGTATGGCAAAAAAGTCATAAAAATGGCATAGTATAGCATGGCAAAAAATGTCATGAAATCGACATAGTAAAGTATGGTATAAAAAGTCATAAAAACGTCATAGTATGGTAAGGCATAAAAAGTCATAGTATGATTAGGCATAAAAAGGCATAAAGAGTCATAGTATAGGATGGCATTGAAAGTCATAAAAACGTCATAGTATAGTATGGCATAAAAAGTCATAAAAAAGTCATAGTATACTAAGGCATAAAAAGTCATAGTATGGTAAGCCATAAAAAGTCATGAAAACGACATAGTATAGTATGACATAAAAAGTCATAAAAACGTCATAGTATGGTAAGCCATAAAAAGTCATGAAAACGACATAGTATAGTATGACATAAAAAGTCATAAAAACGTAATAGTATATTATGGCATAAAAAGTCATAAAAAAGTCATAGTATAGTAAGGCATAAAAAGTCATGGCATGGTAAGTCATAAAAAGTCATAAAAACGACATAGTATAGTATGGCAAAAAAGTCATAAAAAGTCATAGTATAGTATGGCATAAAAAGTCATAAAAACATCATAGTATATTGTGGCATAAAAAGTCATAAAAACGGCATAGTATAGCATGGCATAAAAAGTCATAAAAACGACATAGTATAGTATGGCAAAAAAGTCATAAAAACAGCATAGTATAGCATGGCATAAAAAGTCATAGAATAGTATAGCATAAAAAGTCATAAAAACGACATAGTATAGTATGGTTTAAAAAGTCATAAAAATGTTATAGTATAGTAAGGCATAAAAAGTCATAGTATAGTATGGCATAAAAAGTCATAAAAAGTCATAGTATAGTATGGCATAGAAAGTCATAAAAAAGTCATAGTATACTAAGACAAAAAAGTCATAGTATAGTAAGGCATAGTCGTAAAAACGACATAGTATAGTATGGCAAAAAAGTCATTAAAACGGCATAGTATAACATGGCATAAAAAGTCATAAAAACGAAATAGTATACTATGGCATAAAAAGTCATAAAAAGTCATAAAAACTACATAGTATAGTATGGCATAAAAAGTCACAGTATGGTAAGGCATAAAGAGTCATAGTATCGTAAGGCATAAAAAGTCCTGAAAACGAAATAGTATGGCATAAAAATTCATAAAAAGTCATAGTATAGTATCGTATAAAAAGTCATAGTATACTAAGACAAAAAAAGTCATAGTATAGTATGGCATAAAAAGTCATAAAAACGACATAGTATAGTATGGCATAGAAAGTCATAGTATAGTATGGCATAAAAAGTCATAGTATGGTAAGTCATAAAAAGTCATAAAAACGTCATAGTATACTAAGGCATAAAAAGTCATAGTATGGTAAGGCATAAAAAGTCCTAAAAATTACATAGTATAGTATCAAATAAAAAGTCACAGTATAGTATGGCATAAAAAGTCATAAAAACGTCATAGTATACCAAGGCATAAAAAGTCATGGTATGGTAAGTCATAAAAAGTCATAAAAACGTCATAGTATATTATGGCATAAAAAGTCATAAAAAAGTCATAGTATACTATGGCATAAAAAGTCATAAAAACTACATAGTATAGTATGGTAAAAAAGTCATAAAAACGTCATAGTATACCAAGGCATAAAAAGTCATAAAAAACATAGTATGTGGCATAAAAAGTCATAAAAACGTAATAGTATATTATGGCATAAAAAGTCATAAAAAAGTCAAAGTATACTATGGCATAAAAAGTCATAGTATGGAAAGGCATAAAAAGTCATAAAAACGACATAGTATAGTATGGTATAAAAAGTCATAAAAATGTCATAGTACAGTAAGGCATAAAAAGTCATAAAAAAGTCATAGTATACTAAGACAAAAAAAGTCATAGTATAGTATGGCATAAAAAGTCATAAATATGTCATAGTGTCGTAAGGCATGAAAAGTCACAGTATAGTATGGCATAAAAAGTCATAAAAACGTCATAGTATATTATGGCATAAAAAGTCAAAAAACGTAATAGTATAGTATGGCATAAAAAGTCAAAAAAGTCATAGTATACT
>NW_019525498.1:0-329 GCF_002814215.2 Seriola lalandi dorsalis
TTCTTTTCCTCACCTGTCAGTGCTGTTTCCCTCATCTGCCTCCTCTCCTTCACTCCTCTGTCCTCGTCTCCTTCTCTCCTCACAAGGATTAATAAATAAAGTAAACAGAATCCTTGGAAGAAACCTCACGCTGCCCGGCTTTGATTTCATGCTGCATCACAAAACACAAGTCAGGTGGTGACAGCTGAAGCTTAAACTTTATTCAGAGCAGAAACACAAATTATCAACAACATTTAACAGTGAAACGGACAAACGCAGATTTCCCCCGCCGAGTCTCCGTTTAGTCACAAGTGCTGTTGCAAGGAGAAAAAAAAAAAAAAAAAAAAAAA
>NW_019525498.1:1595-2138 GCF_002814215.2 Seriola lalandi dorsalis
ATTAACACACGACTGTATCTGTGCAAGTGCGTGACAATTAGAAATATACAAAACTATGTTCATTTTGTAATATTTAGTGTCTGCTCATAACGAATTTTAAACCTTAAAAGCCTTTTTTATAACAGACTTGACTGCTGATGCGCTAATGTAAAATAATCTTTAAATCAGATTAAAAACACAACCTTAAACTCATCGTTTATCGTCTCTAAAATGTAGAAAATCCAGTTTGGAAATGTGTGCATGTAAACTTCTTCTAGTATACATTTTATTTCATATATGTGTCAGATGGATGTATGACGTCTGTCTGAGGCACGTCTGCAGAGATGTGATGGGAGGTGTTTACCTGCAGCTCTGCCCGCTGGTTGGTTTGTCTTCCCTCCAGCCGCTCTGCAACATTTCTGCAGGAAAAAAGCAATAACTGTGACAGACTGTTGGATTATTGACTTTTGAACATGTGTGTCTTCAGTTCAGTTCCAAGCTATAATATATGTATGTATGTATGTATGTATGTGTGTGTGTGTGTGTGTGTGTGTGTGTGTGTGT
>NW_019525498.1:2158-3368 GCF_002814215.2 Seriola lalandi dorsalis
GAATCAAAGTGTGGATTTTAATGATTACAAAATACTATTTAATTATAATTTTAGTGATGTTTTGTTTTGAAGAGGCTCAAACAGACGGTGAAACACCAGAAACCTTAATGGGATTTGGCATGTGACTCCTTGCGCTACAAAAAATGAACTTTGATCAGTGGCTTTGATTTTCTCTTATAAACAACCACGCTGACATTAAGCTGTGAACAGGCTCACCATGACTTGTAGACTCCAGGTTTGAATCCTTTCTTTACTGCGTAGTAAAACTTGCCCTTCGCCATGTCGTCGGCAGCGCTGCAGAAGCTCCTGCGTACTGCTCTGAAAAGACCAGGCAGTCTAAACATCACTCTCTGCCAAGAAACTGCCGTGAAACTGGAGCAGCTAACATCCTGATGCTGACTCACACAAAGTAAATTATAATTAAAACTCACTGGTCAGTCAGGATTCAGTGCTTGTTTTGCTTCGAAAAGCCGAAAGGCGCCGGTAAATGTGGGATGAACTGAGCAGTCAAAACTAGCTACTTCCTACTAGCTAGCTAGCTAGTAGCTATCTGTGTCTCACAAAAGTTACACAGCCGCCCAAAAAGGATTAATAATAAACATGACAGCACCGTCACCAATCGTGTGGCCCTCTAAACCATAAATTAAACGTTTGTTTCAAACCCGAAAAGCGCAGTCACAAAGAAAACAGAAAAAAAGGTAATGTTGACAACGGTTAATAAGCGCTCGTGTCGTGCTCTCCACAAACTCTCGCGATGTTCTTCTTCTTTTTAGCTTTTTTTTTTACGGAGGTTGGCAACCAGTGTAATAGGTGTATACTCTCGCGATGTTTTGGTGTTGCATTCAGACATATCGTTTAAATCGTAATTACGACCCACGATTGAGGGATAACCTACATTTCTTATATCACAAAAATAAATAAATTAAAAATTAAAAAAAAAAAATTCAGGTAACTCCCACTTTATGGAAAGAACTACCGGCATGTCAAAACACTGTGGGCAGGATATCAACACTAATACAAGTTCGGATAATTCTGCAGGCTTTATCCACTGTTTGTGTCTGGCTTCTGCTACCAATACATAAACACAAGGGAGTATCGGCTGCTTTTCCTATTGTCCCCTGAATGCAGCATTATCATTCAATGCGCGACTCTAAGCAGCTCTCGCGATACTTGCTGGGCTCGCTCGCATTGGATTAATACAACTCTCGCG
>NW_019525498.1:3418-4483 GCF_002814215.2 Seriola lalandi dorsalis
TCTTCTGAGTGACATCTCTTCTTACCCAGAGGGATGTACTCCAGAGCCTCCGGGCCTCTTTTAGGCAGAAGAGCGACGGCCGACTCCGCGCTCTGAGCTGCTGAAAACCAAAAACACACAGTTTGTTGTTATTTTTGTCACTTAAAATTAGAGAAATGCTGTGTTACAGGTTATATTTACAAATTTGCTGAATTTATGTCCAAATACAGTTTAGTGTTTTCTCCTCAGATGCATTGAGATGGTTGAGTTGAGTTTTCTGTATGGATGTACAGAAGAAAAGATTGACGCGTACCTTCCTTCACCTCTGGAGTTGCAGAAGGTTCGACTCCTCTGAAAAACGCCCAGGCATCTTTCTCTGATGCAAACTTCTTGAAAGAGGCAGATGGGAATTTCTCCACCTGACTCTTACATTCATCCCTTTATAAAACAGAACGAAACAGGAAAATAATGATCAATAATTCAAACTTCTTCACAGACCACAAATCACACAGTCACCCTCTGTTGAGCACCTCACACTGTGTGTTTTGAAGAAGGAAAATGAAATATATTGATATAAGCAGTTGCTAACGCGTTGTCCTCTATGCAGAATCAAAGTGTGGATTTTAATGATTACAAAATACTATTTAATTATAATTTTAGTGATGTTTTGTTTTGAAGAGGCTCAAACAGACGGTGAAACACCAGAAACCTTAATGGGATTTGGCATGTGACTCCTTGCGCTACAAAAAATGAACTTTGATCAGTGGCTTTGATTTTCTCTTATAAACAACCACGCTGACATTAAGCTGTGAACAGGCTCACCATGACTTGTAGACTCCAGGTTTGAATCCTTTCTTTACTGCGTAGTAAAACTTGCCCTTCGCCATGTCGTCGGCAGCGCTGCAGAAGCTCCTGCGTACTGCTCTGAAAAGACCAGGCAGTCTAAACATCACTCTCTGCCAAGAAACTGCCGTGAAACTGGAGCAGCTAACATCCTGATGCTGACTCACACAAAGTAAATTATAATTAAAACTCACTGGTCAGTCAGGATTCAGTGCTTGTTTTGCTTCGAAAAGCCGAAAGGCG
>NW_019525498.1:5532-7353 GCF_002814215.2 Seriola lalandi dorsalis
TTAATCTCTGTTCATGGGTCGTTTTATGGAAAGTAAAACAAGATACTGCAGTTTTTCTACTTAAAATCTCCGTATAATTCTAGCAGGGCAAAAAATGACAGCCGGCTAAGCTATAATAGCTAAAGTTGCCTTACCTAAGTTAACCTGAAGTGTTTTTGTTAACAGAGTCTGATTTCTTCATTTTACCGGCTCTAGATTTGTGTGTTTTTTGTCCTGAAGTTTAATATTTTTGTTCTAATATCACATACTTGCGTGTTAGCCCGCAGCTCCCAGTTAGCATCGAGCTGGTATGTGTGTTAGCTCAGCGCGGTTCATGCTGGTTTGATAGGGACTCCTCCAGGATTCATGTCAGTCCGGTGCGTTCAAAGATCCCAGGATTGTATGTGTGTTTGACCCACATGTCTTTATTTCTCTGTGCAGAGACAAAGGCCATGTTCAGTACCAGCGCCAAAATAGTGAAGCCTAATGGCGAGAAGCCAGACGAGTTCGAGTCTGGGATCTCCCAGGTAAGAAGACCAGGGTTCAGATCATGTTAACTTTAAACTGGAGGGGAGCAGCTGTGAGTTAAAGTGATTGATTGATAGATAGTTGTGTGAAGTGATGCTGTTAGAGTCAACATCACCCTGTAGACAACATGTAGAAAAAGTCATTGCATTATAAAAATGTTTTGATGCTTTTCTTGCATGAGTTCACTCTTATCACCAATATTAACTGAACTTGGATATTTAAGGATGTTTGGACAAAAGTTAAACTCCACTTTCAGCCCACATGGTACAAGTTTTCAAATAATTTAAGTTGAATGCTGGAAGCAATTAATATCTATACATGAATTTCTTCTTCTGTATATTAAAATGTACAGTACTGTGTGAAAGGATTTAGATACTTAAAGTGCCTTCAACAATAATGCTGTGAAAAGCCTAAATTTATCATCTGAGTTCAAAGTGCAGTAAACAGAAAATCAAAGCACCAGTTCTCCTCAGTACACGTGCCTCAGTTCAGCTGTGGATTCAGGTTGTCTCTGTGTCTTCATGTGATCCCAGACTGACTCCATGATGTTGAGTTCAGGGCCCTGTGGGGGCCAGAACCTGCAGGATGGATAATGCCTATAATGTTTGCACAGTACTGTTCATCATCAACAGACAAGATCCACTGAACTTGACTGACCGTCACAGTTTTTAGGCCTGAGTCAGATCAGAAACTAAACCTTAAATACCACGAGCCTCTGTAAATGTGTTCAGCGAGTTGCTTTTAAACTGTAAAGATACAGATGTTTGAGGCTGATTGTACGGTGTCTCTCTGCAGGCTCTGCTCGAGCTGGAGATGAACTCCGACCTGAAGGCTCAGCTGAGAGAGCTGAACATCACTGCAGCAAAGGTAGGAGCTTTTCTTTTCTTTAAATGAAATCTGGGCTGAGAAGCTGTTTATCTGAAAATATTGAAATGGAAACATCCTGTCCGACGTGGACACCCAGCGAGTTGCTCTCCTGGCTCTGTCCTGGTGGCGTATGGGAGCGTAGCTCTGAGCTGAGACGTACAGTCCCGTTCCACAACGTCGGAGACAAAGCTCTGTTCCCGGCCACCGGCCGGTGAGGACGGGCGTCCTGCATATTCCTACATCTTCCCAGAGTCCTTTTGGGGCCGTGACTGGGGAGCTAAACCATGCAGTGCACATTGATTCACATCAAGATGTGACCTATAATGTGTATGTTGTAGTAACAATGATCTGCAGCCAGTTATGTAAATATAAAAGATCCTTTTGTCATTTCCACTGAAGTTTTGTAATTCCTGAAATCCACTTCACTTGTTTACCTGGTACCTCTGC
>NW_019525498.1:7751-16061 GCF_002814215.2 Seriola lalandi dorsalis
TCCCGTTCCACAACGTCGGAGACAAAGCTCTGTCCCCGGCCATCGGCCGGTGAGGACGGGCGTCCTGCATATTCCTACATCTTCCCAGAGTCCTTTTGGGGCCGTGACTGGGGAGCTAAACCATGCAGTGCACATTGATTTACATCAAGATGTGACCTATACTGTGTATGTTGTAGTATCAATGATCTGAAGCCAGTTTAGAGGAATTGTCTTTTCCACATCAGGGTTTGACCGAAGAGGCTGTTCAAAAAACAAACTGAATATTTCCCCTGACAGCTTAGAGTTCTGATGGCATCGTGACGTTCACGCTGTACAGAGCGTCTTCTGGTGAAAGTCTGAAACTTGAGAGGAAACACTTGTTTGTTAATGAAGCAGGTTTCTGACTTTGTAAATCCAGGAGAAACAAGTGTAAGCAGGTTGTAACGTGTGTTGACCCAGAACATCAGTCTGAACCACATTCATTTAGTTCATCAATATTTTATTTTAATCCTGTTTGTAAATGTTTGAATCATGACTGGAGATTAATCTGAGGATGTTTTCGACTTTCAGAGGAGAATTCTGCCCAAACCCACCAGGAAAAGCCGCACAAAGAATAAGCAGAAGCGTCCCAGGAGGTGAGTCACATTATCTTCCATATGATCAATGAATAAATCTATTAATATAGATGTTTTCTATAAACGTCCTCTTCTGGTTGTCACTGCTGCTCCCTTCTGCAGTTGTATCATCACTGTTACAGGCAGCGGAGCTGATCAATAAGCAAAACCTCAAAATGAAGAAGAAAAACTATTGAAGCAATCGACAAAATGATTCAAGTAATTTTCTTTAAAATACAGATAATTCCCTGCTTCCAGCTTCTCATGGAAATATCTTTTTTTATTCTGATGGGAAACTGAAAGTCTGTTGAACAATAACTTCTTTAAAGATATTTGATGTAAATCAATCGACTTGACTTGACAGGAGATTGTGATAAGATTCAGTTTCACATTAAACAAAGAAGCAGCAAATCTCCACATTTTAAAAACAATGTTTTACTTAAATGACTTAGTGATTTTATCTCTTTAAAGTCGTTAATTCATTTTCCTCAGTAAAACTCTGAATGTTCTTTAAAGTCTGAAAATTATTTTCAACTATTGGGAAGAAAAGTTGTTTTTATATTAAATTTGTGCTGAAACTGATGAGGCATCTGAGATGATGATTGTCGTTTAAAATTACAAACCCCGTCTTTGTCCGACGTGGACACCCAGCGAGTTGCTCTCCTGGCTCTGTCCTGGTGGCGTATGGGAGCGTAGCTCTGAGCTGAGACGTACAGTCCCGTTCCACAACGTCGGAGACAAAGCTCTGTCCCCGGCCGCCGGCCGGTGAGGACGGGCGTCCTGCATATTCCTACATCTTCCCAGAGTCCTTTTGGGGCCGTGACTGGGGAGCTAAACCATGCAGTGCACAACATCTGTTAAAAGACGAGTTAAGACTTGGAAGCAAATACAATGTGAAATGAATGATTTTATATTTGCATAAGATTCTTGAACTGTTTTTGCCTGAGCTGCTGATTTGGGCTCCAAATAAAGAATGTAGTTAAAAATAAGACGGTGAAGACTGAAGATCTTCTGTTTACATTTAAAACATTAAGTTATTCAGCTGTTTGGTTTTGATAACTGATCAATTATTGAATCGAAGCGTCAAAGTAAAACTTTCTGGTTAAATGTCTGAAAAATCTCTGGACAAAACAAACGTCACCTCAGACTCTGAGGATTTGATTGTTTCCTGTTTTATGAACCAAATGATCAAAAGTGAAAACAATGAGCAGATTAATCAATCAAAAACCACGAGTTTCAGCCCTGATTTAATTTACAGTTGAATGAAATAAAGAAACAAACCGTGAACATTAATCGACTGTCAAAACATTTGCAGATTAATTTTTATATTTGTCGAATTATTGATTGATTCATCAGAAAGGCAGGTGGCTGCTGTTCAGTATTAACATTACTTCTTCTTTGCTCCGCCTCCAGCCGTACTCTGACCGCGGTCCACGACGCCATCTTGGAGGACTTGGTGTTCCCTAGTGAGATCGTGGGTAAGAGGATCAGAGTCAAACTGGACAGCAGCCGACTCATCAAGGTCCACCTGGACAAGGCTCAGCAGAACAACGTCGAACACAAAGTGAGTGTGGTGTCAGCCAATCACAAAGCAGTCTGTGGTTTCATTGGCTGGTGTAGTGTGACCCGACGTGGACACCCAGCGAGTTGCTCTCCTGGCTCTGTCCTGGTGGCGTATGGGAGCGTAGCTCTGAGCTGAGACGTACAATCCCGTTCCACAACGTCGGAGACAAAGCTCTGTCCCCGGCCATCGGCCGGTGAGGACGGGCGTCCTGCATATTCCTACATCTTCCCAGAGTCCTTTGGGGCCGTGACTGGGGAGCTAAACCATGCAGTGCACATTGATTCACACTGTTTATGTTTTACATGTAGCTGAGGTTCGACTGAAGAACAGAACGTTGAGTCTGAATTAGTCGGTCTGTCCATCAGCAGAAAAGAAACGTATGAAGAAGAAAACAAGATATTTACTGTTTCTGGTTCCCAAATGTTTTCCACGTATCATTATAAATTGGCTGCGACTGGAGCTTCTAAATAATCAAGTTAAGACATGAGTCTGTAACTTGTTTTAATCTCAGCCTGACCATGAAACTGCAGAATGATCAAATCAAACCTGGTTAACGTTTGTTTCCTGTCTTTCAGGTGGAGACTTTCTCTGGTGTGTACAAGAAGCTCACAGGCAAAGACGTCGTGTTTGAATTCCCAGAATTCCAGCTGTAAATGCAGATGACAAAATAAATTTGTTTACTGTCACTTTGACGTTTGTCTTGTTCTTGTAGAGGAAATGATCCTGTGGTCACAGATTTGTGTGTTTTGCTTTTTTTTTTTTATCTGAAAGTATGAAATTAGTTTGTTTTGTTTTTTTTTCTTCCTGCCTTGTTTGTTTTTATTAACGAGGTTCAGCTGCAGGATCCTCCGGCCGCTCTGAGCTCTGCAGCTTCACGAGGCCGAGCATTGTGTCTTTGTAAATTCAGATATTTAGTTTAATATGTGACGTAGTGAAATGACACACGAGTGAACAAGCTGTGAGTGTTTACTGCAGAAATACAACAAAACTATAAAATACAAAGGAATAACATTAATTAAACAAACACATTAGATTCCATCATGTAGAACATTTGAAAACGAGTTGAAACCATGAGCAGAGGAGCTGCTCAGTGTTCCTGCAGTAAACTCAGACTCCTGTTTGTTCGTAAACTCCCAGCAGGCTGTAGGACACAATGTTTCCATGACAACACATAGTGACTTGGTTAGGGGTGGGGCTAATGTGCATGGAACCAATCAGGACTTAGTAGGTGGCAGCATCACGAAAGACTAAAGTCCTATGAATCTGGTCCTGAATCTGTGGCCTCATCACTCCACGATGACACATTCATTCATTCATTTCCCACAGTTCAGTTCTGACACCAACAGACTCCTCTGACATTAAAGGTTCCTTCAGTCTGACGTCCAAACTTTCCCGCTCAGTTTGAAACCTGAATCTGTGTCCAGAGTCTGAATGAGACTCGCTGGTCTGAGGTCGTAGTGTGAACCTCAGGAGAGACATAGAAAAGAATAAAGGAAATAAAAGCAGGAAGAAACAAGTAAATAGAAAATGTGGAAATATTAAGACACTTGTTTTTACTCTCTTGCCTTCAAGGGAGACAAAGTATTTTTTAATTTATTTGTCATTATATTTCCAAATGTTTGTATTTACTTATTTATCCTTTTATTTATTCCTGCTTTTACTCCTGTGACTCGATGCCAGTGAGCGGGAAGCTGCTGAAAGACTGAATCCACGAGCTCTGTTCTAATCACTGTTTTATACTTAACGTCAATTTAAAGAAGCAAATTGTGTGTTTGGATATTTTAAAAAACAACAGTGATCATGAGTGGATGAGGCGACAAACTGGAGCTCTAACCTTTAAAACACTTGGATAATAAAGAAAGTGATCAACGACATGTTCAGCACCTTTGCTTGGTCTCAGCTTCACTTGGTCTCAGGAGGATTAAACGTTCAGAGCGAACAGATTAAACAGAAACAGTGTTTATCACATGTCTCTTTGGTGTGAGTGAGTCCTGAGTCTCTGTTCAGAAACCTGTCAGCAGCTCAGCTCTGCAGCGCCCCCTGCTGCTGCCGCCGCCGCCCGGCCGTGCTGACCGATCTCCTGCAGCAGGACGAGGTTGGAGAGTCTCCACTTCCTGTACGTGGGCGCCGTGAGAGCCGGGTCGTTCAGGATCTGCTCCACCGCCGCCAGCTCCAACTCTTTGGCCTGAGGGACGAGAGAGGGTTTGACTTCATCAGACAGAGTTCACCACAGGGAGTTTTTAGTTTTGAATTAATGCAACTCTTAAGCTTTAAAAGGAGGAAGCTGAGTGTTGCCGTTGGAAACAAGTGAAAACATCAGTGAAAAGTCTGAAGCTAAAGTAACTGAGTCCCAGTTCTCTGTACTGAGTTCACTTCTTCTAATCTCTTCTCAGTCAGTGTGAACTAAATGAAGAAGTTCGTTAAAGGTGTGACTGAGAAATCGTGTCCACGAGAATGAGACGGATGAGACAACCTGAAAACAACATGGCTGCTGCTCGGACTGTCGCCGGGCAGAGGAATAAAAACAGTTGGGACGTACCTTTAACGTGCTCCTGAGGATCCGGAGCAGGTGAAGCTTCTCGTTGACTTTGTCGTTCTTACATCGTCTGATGAAGGACGTCCTGAAGTCCCTCTGACTGGACCGTCCCATCGGAGACAAGCTGGCTGCCCTCAGGTGACGGTACAGACTCTCCAGCTCGTCAGGCGGCTTCTCTGCAAACACAGGGACAAGACGTTTGTGGCTTCAAGCAGCGGTTGCTATGGTAACCAGGTGAGGTTCCAGCTGTTTACCATGGACCGCATCCTCCTCTTCTTTGTCTCCGACATGGATCAGAGGGACGGACACTGCTGCGGCAGCTCTGTCCGTCTCCATGGTGACCGTCGAGGGAGGGATGGAGGGCGAGGACTCAGAGAGAGGCTGGAGGACGTCTCCCTGTCAGAACCACAGGAGGTTTCAGACGCTGAGGATCTGAACAAACATCTTTACGAACTTTGAGACTCACGTTTTCACAATCAGCCGTTTCCTGTTCAGAGTCCAGAGAACAAGTCGACACACACTCGTCAGCGTCCTGATCGCTGCCCTCGCTGTAGCACTCTGAGCGACAACCAAGGAAACAAACAAGGGAAGTCACATGAAGAAAAGTAGAGCCACCACCTGCATGTTGTATCCCTCCGCCTACAAGTCAACACTGAACATTATGATGTCACAGTTCAGATATAAAACGTCATCACTTCATCGTTTTATCCTGTTACACATTTGTGTTAAATTGAGTCATAATTAGCAAATTAACTTTTCTTATTGTGAGGTCACATTGACTTTGACCTTTGACCCCAAAAATCGAATCAGTTCATTTTTGAGTCAAAGTGAGTGTTTGAGCCAAATATGAAGAAATTCCTTCAAAATGTTCCCAAGTTCATGCTGAAGGCATAAAAAAAGAGAGATTGAAAAAATTGAAGGACAGATGAAGAGGAAAGAGAAAAGAAAGAAAGAAAGAAAGAAAGAAAGACTGAAGGATTAATGATGGGTGAAAAGAAGAGGTGACGAGAGGAATTAAAGGACAAAAGAATAGAAGAAGAGGTAAAGGATAGGAAGGTAGAGAAGGGAAAGAGAAAGGGAAGAAAAGAGAGAGAACGAATGGAAAAAAGAAATAAAGGTGGGAAGAAGGAAATGTAGGAAGAATGAAGGGAAGAAAGAAAAGAAGAAAGGAAGTGGGAAAAAGAAAGGACCATGGTTTAAAAGATGAGCGAAAGGAAGAAAGAGGAAGAGACAAGAGAAGCAGAGAAAAGAAGGGAGGGAATAGGAGAAGAAAGAAAGAAAGACAGAAATAAATGTGGGAAGAGAGATTCAAAAGAAAAGAAGAAGAAAGAGTGAAAGAAATAAGAAAATGTAAAAAGGAAATAAGGATATGAAGAAAGTTTGGAGGAAGAAAACAAAAAAAGACAGTAATAAAGAAAGTGAGAATGAAATGAAGAAGAAGAAGAAGAAGAAGAAGAAGAAGAAGGGACATTCAAAGAACGACTGGAAGACTGGAGAGACAAGAAGGAAGGAATAAAAGAAGAAGAGAGTGTCTGACCTTCAGTGTTGATCACTTCACACGGCTCAGCAGCTTCTGACAGTTTACTGATCCACCTGCACACACACACACACACACACACACACACACACACGCACACACACACACACACACACACACACGTGACTCATCATTCTCATTAAAACAGCCACCAAAACAAAGAAGTTGATGAAAAACTGTCAGAAATAGATTAGAAAAAGTTCCTCTTCCTCTTCTTGTTTCTCAACATAAAGACAAAGACGTGTAATAACTCGTCCACAGTTAAAGATCTAAACCATCAACTGGACTGATGGTAAACCTTGTTCACATTTAGATTTTGGCAGTTTTTGTTTAGCAGGAATAATATTTACCATGTTTATGTTAGCTTAGCATGTTAGCATGCTAACCTTTGCTAAATAAAACCGAACATAAACACAACTGAGGTCGTCAGTTTTGAATAAATTCATTTGTCCAGTATCGGACAAATTAAAACTGTGAACTGATGAAGGAGGTCTAGATGAAGGTCGGGGGATCAAAGGTATTCTGATTCATCGTACATCCATTCCATTGAATAGCTGTTGAGATATTTCACTTAAAACCACAAATGTCAACCTCAGGATGGCGCTAGAGGAAAAGTCAGAGGATCACCAAAGTCACTGAGGGACTTCCCGAGTGGAACATGAATATTTATGAAAAGATTTCAAGGCAATTTATCCAGTAGTTGGTGAGAAACTTCAGTCTGGACCAAATATCTCTTGGTAAAAACAAGAGTAACTTTGACTGTAAAATAAAAAGATAATTTCTCACTTGTTCATCTCCTTGAAACTCTCTGCAGCGATGAAAATGGTCACAACCAGTGGATGAGTGGCTGTGATGGCGCTGAAACAACACAAACACAGAGCGCTCAGTAACGTAGCAGAGGCCGAGAACAACCGCAGCATCTGGGCGTCCACAGAAAGAACTGGTGCACAGACAGACAATCAGATATCACAAGACACAGATTATGTCTAATGATAAAATAAGATTTATAAGAATATATCGAAAATATGAAGTCGTGGATTATTTTGACAGAACAATGTTGAGATTAAGTCCAAAATATTTGAGACAAATACTTCAGCAAAAACTCAAGAATCCAGCGATTTCCTTTTTAGATTCTTGTAAGAATCTGGATCTGGAGATTTCTTTGATACGATATCTTACAACACTGTGATAGAAGTATGTCCAGTCCAGATTTCTTCATGCATGGGGTCAGGGTTTGAAATATTTAGGCGATTACATCTCTGAATTCTGAGGTATTTTACGGACTGGAAGCCATTAACCTCCAAACACTTCCATGTTTTAGCCGTCACATCTTTGAAATCCAGCCGAGCTCCAACCACCAGAATTAGAAATGATCATCAGCTCTGAGACGTTCTTTGGGAAATGACAAGTTTTTAACTTTCAACTGACTTCACCTCACAGCTGATGTGTGATGGTGCAGCTTTATACTGACTATGTGCAGGAGGCATTCACAGCTGCTTGACCACAAGTAGCTGAGTAAGACTCAGTGGTTTTTTTCCCTCCACACATCAGCTATGAATAAATGTTTTACAGACAGAGGGTGAAAAAAAACAACCAAACATGTCGTACTGTTTCTTCCTGCACTGTTTGGCCGGTTCGATGGTGAAGCCGGACAGGTTGATGAATCCTTCAGCTTTCAGCGCCTGCAGAGGAGAGACAGAACACAAATCATCAGAGACTCTGACATCAGCAGAAACTCACACATCTGTTCCTCTGTGTTCAACAGACATCGAGCTCAGGTTCCTGTGTGATCTGCGACGCCTCGGATGGTGGTCGCAGTAACAGGATGTAGTGATGTGTGTTGCTCCACACGTTGGACTGTAGGTGAAACAGCGCTCTGCCCTCATGTCTGGGGGGTTTGCTCTGACGTCTGACCTCGTTTCCGAAAATGTTTTTAACTTCAGTCTCATTGAGATCACAAACTTTCTGTCAGTCTGAGAACAAAAAGTATTTACAGCCAGACCCAAACCAGAAACCATGGTAACACATGGTAAACACAGTTGTTGTATTGACATTAAATATGTCTTTAAAAGAGACACTG
>NW_019525498.1:16295-17121 GCF_002814215.2 Seriola lalandi dorsalis
TCCAGATTAAATCACAGAATTTGAACCTCGGGCTGAACATGTTATGAACCTTTAGGACATCATGTCTTTGTGTTACCGTTCAGACGTTGTTGTTGTGACTCACCATCTTGTTGTTGTACCAGTACAAAGAGTTCTTCTTCAGGACAAACCAGTATTTCTTCCATTTGCTTCCCAGGAAGCTGCGGCCCTCCTTCCTGCGCTGAAGCCAGCCCTCACAGTCCACCACACCCAGGTCTTTGACCGAAACACGCCGCCGACTCATGGCTGCAGTCGACCTGTAGAGGGGAGACGGCAGAGAGCAGCTTGGCTCAAAGGTTCAGGCTGTGCGGCAGGTAGCACATTAGCACCTAAAAAATCGCGCCAAAAATCACTATTCTCTGAGTCATAACTCAGTCAAATCTGAACACACAGACATAATACACATATTTTTAGATTCAGTGTGACTTGCACTTCCCTTTCTATCATTATCTACCTACGTCCATTGTGAATAAATATCCACAAATGCACTTAGAAACCATACAAAATAGACGCTCCTTATAACAGAACTTGCCTAAGAATCGTTACATTTTTAAGTTTACTTCTGTATCTAAGTAATCCAGTGGTAGCTGTTTGTATATTAATGGTTGAACTTCGAACAGGAAGTGCTGATGGCTAATTCAGCATATTTTTAATAATGCTAGTTTGCTAGAGTGTAAACAAATATAGGCTAAAAATACTGAGCTCAACAAACTTTAGTCCACAGCCAACTCACTGACTCTGACGACATAATAAGTCTTGTTTACAGAAGCAAAGCATCATGGTAACTGTAGGCCTGAAACTTGGAGCA
>NW_019525498.1:17419-17491 GCF_002814215.2 Seriola lalandi dorsalis
AATTTTTCCCCCCCCCCCCCTTGCACAGAGGCAGTTTTCTATTTGTGTTTTTGTGTTTGTGGACGATGTTAA
>NW_019525498.1:17635-22347 GCF_002814215.2 Seriola lalandi dorsalis
ATCGTGCTCTTAGATTAGTCTAATGCAAGTTAAGATCATTTCACAAACACAATATATAGTACGATATAATACGAGTTAAGACTTTAGATGTTAGTTACAACAAACTTTGTAGTTACAAATCTTTGTGAAACCGGCCTCTGACCACAAGGTTCATTTAGTAGCTGTTCTGGAACTTTCGACCATATCTGACCTATAATCACTCTCTCACACCCGCACGTGCGCGCGCATGTGTGTGCGTTAATAAAAGGTGTGAAGTGTATTTTATTATAACTAGTACAGTTATTGAGTGTTTTGTAAGGTCACACTGACCTTTGACCTTTGACCAACAAGTTACAATCAGACAGATGTACAGACGACCCAAAAACATAATAAAGACAGAAATATGAACATCTGCAAATCCACGACAACTGAGCAAACTCCATCTGCAGGTAAAGACCATGTGATACGATCAAAAGCTCCAGAAAAGCTATGAAATGGACCTGATGTCACATCTGATGAACTTATTCCTTTTTTCAAGGAAACAAAACATAAATTTACAAATGTGACGTCACTTTTCATTTATGACACTTTATTGTCTTTGTGCTTGTTGTGTTTGGTGTTTTGTTATTGTGTGAACCGTAACACTGACGCTCGCAGTTTAGTTCCTGTGCAGATCCAATGTTGTAAATGGGGAGAACAACAATAAAAACTCTCATAAATAACATAAAGTCAAATCTTATACAGTGCACCTTCATGCAAAACTATGCAGAGTCAGTATTTCATCTCAGAGACCCTGTTGCTCTGATGATCTACAGACCTCACTGTCAGCACTTCTTACAGGAAGTGTTTCTTCTGTAGAAAGTTACATTAAAGTGACCTTTGATTGCTGCTCTCAGAGAATCAACCTGACTTATTGTCTTACCTGCAGCCTGGACATCCAGCAGCTCGGTGTGTCAACAGCAGACTGACGCTCGGCGGAGGAGGAACTTCAGTTCGTCTGTGAGAATTGAAACGACAACCCGGAGACAGACCACAGAGTCTAAATCACACTCACACATGCAAGAACACGGACGCCACATCGACTCAGCGGCATCCTTCCTGTTTCACATGTTCTTTATAATCCTTCTGCTCTCATCTGTTGCTCTGAAACTTCCTCTTTGTTTCCAAAAAATAAAACATTTCTGCAGCTGCAGTTGTTCAAATAATCATTTGTTTATTAGAGGTTTATAGTTTTTGTTGTTGGTGCAGAGTCGTGGTGTCAGAGAGCGAAGAGAGAGAGAGAGTGTCACTGCCACTGACAGTTCACAGCAAACACACAACTGTCTTATAATGGCTCGATGGCTACCTTACATTTAATCTACCATGCAGTAAAAAGTGTTGCTATGGGAAGGTTGGTCTGGATTCTCAGTAGTATTCAGGTACATGAGGCTTTACTGACAATTTGAGAGTCTGGACTTTGAATCAAGAACAGTCAGACTTGTCCTGAAGCCTCTCCAGTCTCGTCTTGGCTTCAGGTCACTGTGGAGCTGAAAGGTCGTCCCAGTCTCAGGTCTTTTGCCATTCTGGAGCAGGTTTTCTTCAAGGACCTCTCTGTGTTTGCATCCATCCTTCCCTCAGTTCTGACCAGCCTCCCCGTCCCTGCTGTTGAGGAGCTCCACCACGCTGCCACGTCTTTCTAAAGTTTGTCCAGTCAGTGCAATTTACTACAGGTGGACTCCAGACAAGTTCTAGACAAAGCTCAAAGACAATCAAAGTAAACAGGAAGCAGCCGACCACAGCTTAGAGCCGCAGCAAAGGGTCTGAAGACTTGTGTAAATGAGACTTTCCAGAATTTGATTTTTAATAAAAGGTGCAAAAAATTCTAAAACATGATTTGACTTTGTCATTAAGGGTTACTGAGTGTAGAAAAAATTAAGTCTACAGAACAATTGAGTGTGCAGAAAGTGAAGCCACTGTACACAGGTTAGAACTTAAAGCTAATGGAGTTGTTTTTTTTCAGTGTAGTTCCGACATCCTCCACTAGATAGAGCACTGTGGTTTTGAAATGGCTCAGACTTGAACATGGCTCTTCACACCAGCGACATTAAAGTCATTATAACACATTACTTAATCTTAATCTCAATCTTAATTGTGGTTCAGCAACTCAACAACAAAATCGTGTTAATGTAACTGTATATGATACTATTTAATAATGGACTCCTTATGTTTATTATGTAGTTACTGACTCTTTTTATTCCTGCTGATGGATTTTACATTGAACTTGCTTACTGCTCTTTGTAGCCAAATAAATCAATCTGACAAAACAACAGCAACTCAAGGTCCACTTAACTTGTTCCAGTGCTTTCCACCACATCACAAGTCTTCATCAGCAGATGGGGTTTGCTCAGTTTTCTTTAAACTGTTAGATGTGAAAAATACATTAAAATAATTTAAACACAGTTGAGGAGTTTCATTAATATGGATTTCACACACAAAATTTAATTGTATGTATTTATCAAACAAAGTTTTGAAATCAGTTATTAATTTAGAAAAACAATTGTTGACGTCCCAAATGTTACACAACTGGTCAAAACTCTGAATTAAAAATGTTTTAATGCATATGACAATGCAACAAAAACATAGTATTAACTTACAGAGGTAATGTGGTTCTGTTATTGTAAAATGTTTTTGTGTGTTAGCAGGTTAATCATACAACCAAAGGTACTGGAATTAATTAGAAAATGTTTTTCTATATTCGTTCCAGCTCATCAAAAGTCCTTCTGTCTTTTCAGAATCACTGTACTGAATGGAAAGTTAAAATTAGAAGATTTCAAAACAAATTGCACTTTATTTTTTATATTTTTGACAAGTTACAGAGAGACATCACACTCTGGAATAACTCAGATTTAAACATGAAGAATGAAGTTAAACAAAGTGACTCATCACTCAACAACTGAGTGTCCCTGAACAATAAACTAGAGATGAGTTTTCACCTTAAAGTGAGACTACGCAACTTTAGCTGAACAGTGGCCACTGTGGTCACAAGTGGTAATTACAGGATGACAGCCTATTGGATTTCACTTCATTTTCCATGATTCTCTTCAGTCAGACACCATCATTAGGTGATCTGACTGAGCGCAAAGTGGAATGAAATAATAAGCAGAAAATAAAATCAGCAGACTGACGCAATAACTTCAGTTAAACAGCAACATGAACGTAAAGTTTGTTGATATGAGCCGCCACAAGCTGCTGGTCACACCACACCAAAGAGGCTTTAACAGGAAAAACCCTGAGTGTTTTCAATTAAGTAATGGTGTTTTTAAATCACTTATCAATTACAGTGGTGGAAAGTAACTAAATACATTTACTCAAGTACTGTAGTATATTATAATTTTCTTACTTTTAACTTACTTACTTTTACATTTATCTGATAAATTTAGTTACTAGATTCAGATTAACAAAATATAATGTGCAAATAAATTATATATTATAGACTTAAATCTCCTTAGTAAGCCAGCGGTACATAAAAAGTCTTTAAAATGAGCCCCACCTTCACCATGTGCAACATTAAAATAAACATGAGTACTTTTGTACTTAAAGTAACATGTGGAAATCATGACCTGTAACAGTATTTAAACACTCTGATGTAAAAGATCTGAAAACGTTTTCCACCACTGATGAATTCAAATTTTTATTTATAAGATGAAGAATTTAGTATTCAATCTTTAAATTGTTATAGTCTCACTTTAAAAAGAAATGTGTTCAGAAACTAAAAATATGCTCAACTTTATTTCCACATTTCATATCCAGCAACGAAAAAATAAAAGTTTACCCCTGTGATATCAGTTTCTCTTACACTCTGATAATCTTCTGTACAAGCTTCATAATTCTTGCATAATGTTTGTTAATATTAAGGCACCGAACATGAACCAGAAACAGTTTACAAAAATAAAAAGGTCTTTGAGGAAACTTGAGGAGCTCCTCGGATCGTAAACATCAGAGGATCCATGACGCTTCCCTGAGGAACTCCTTCAGAGAGAAACCCCAAACACAGGAGTTCTTCAAAGACTCATTAGCTCAACCTCTGGTGTTTTTCTGGAGACACCTGAAATACTGAAGATCAGTTAGTTTTACCTGAAGTTTTAATCAGCTTCCAACAGACCTGCATCAGAGGATCTGAGGACGACTGTCAGATGACGCCAGCAACAGTTTTCAGAATGAGTGAATTTAAACTGATTTATTTAAGGTTAAATATATAAAAGACGATCATGGCATTTAAAAACTTGATCTCAAACCTAAAGTTCAGGAAAATTTAGTAATATTTTCTCTTTGGTGAGTTTGTGTTTGTTTTTTATTGAAGATGATATTTCAACAAATATTTGGAAGTTTTTACATTATGCATTTGTTTTCACTTATAATAACCTCAAGGCTTATTCCTTAAAATGTATGTTAAGTCCTAAACATTTCATTAATGTTCTATTTGCCATAGTGCCTATGACTGTTAATTATTTATTTCCCTTAATAACAACTTAATATTATTACTTTTGTATCAGGGCTGTTTGAAGCTTCACAAATATTTTTATAAACAGTGTAGAGCTTTTTAATTTTTTTAATTTTACCTTCTCATAATTTCATACTCTGAAAATCACTTTTCTCAGATATAAGACTCAAGTTCAGTCACAGTAATAAAAACAGTCTATAAAAGCTGTAACATATTTACAAATTCTTTTGTCCAGACAAGCGTCGAGATTTGA
>NW_019525498.1:22516-56238 GCF_002814215.2 Seriola lalandi dorsalis
GAAACAAAAAAGTAAAACCATTTTCTCAAGCAGAATTTTAACTGTTTCTCAAGTGTTTTGCCTTGAGTTTGATGTGTGTGGATATTCAAACAGGTAGAAATATCACCATATTTCTTTGACGCAGCTGTCAAAGACGTAACTGAAGTAGAGTTGTCTGAATACTTTTATGAGCTCTTTTTAAAAGCCAATACAAGATGGTTTCAGCAGCTAAAAGTCTTTAAGGCGTAAAGAGAGAGGTACGATCCAGATTGTTTGTCCTGATCATCTGAACCCGTCACACTCAGGCTCCAGTGACTGACACAGATGCAGCAGGTGGTGAACTCAGACTTTAGGCTTTAAGTTGTTATGTCCATGTTTTCATTCAGTCTGTTGATTGACCAGGTGACCTGCAGCGGCCAGAGAACTGGATCTCAGTTGGCAGTTTACAGTCACACCATCAGCCCAGTGAGGTTATATTTAGACAGAATGCTGCTCTGATGGGAATGTCATTAGTTTTGCAGATACTTCAAAAATGTTATTTTAAAATCACCAGGCTGAAAAGTGTTTCAGTTCTGCTTCACCTCTGACCACAGCCAGCAGTGATGTCACAGTGTCCTGGAGCGCCAAGTTAAACCACGGGAGGTCAACAGAAACCAGATTTTCAGGGTTGTTTTGTTGCTCTTTAAAAGCAGAAATCAGAGTGAACAGCTGTCAGTCCCCTCATCACAGCTACACCTGGTCAGTGGAGATTAGATCATAATATTCTCACTAAATATCTGCAAAACCTGCTCAGTGCTGGTGTGATGCTGCAGTTTTCTTGTCTTTCCTTCTGTCCTCCTCCATCATAAGATCTTTGATTCAACCTAGAACTCACTTTTAAAATTCTTTGTTGAGCTGAATCCCAGCTTCACCAAAGAGAAATGACATCATTGACATTGAGAGTAATTTGTCTCTAAGATTTAAACCGTGTTTTTCCTCTGTCAGTGGCTGAGCAGCCGGAGACGAGCCAGCCAACCGCCGAGCAGCGAGGTGGACTGTTTGTTTACAGCCTGAGGAGGAGGAGCGGCGGCGGTGGTGGTGGAGGAGGGAGCCGACTTTTTGGACGCCGCTTCCTGGTAAGGGATGGTGGCGCTGTTGTGCAGGTCGGCGTTGATGAAGCACTGGCTGCCTCTGATGTGGTCGACACCGCGGATGGACGGGTGTCCTCGGTACGGCAGAGGGTAACACTGCTCCTCCTCCGTGATGGTGCTGATGCCCTCATTACTCAGGTACCTGTGGAGGACGTCCCGCCCTGTTCAGGAGACACGGCGGGAACAAGGAGTCAACAAGTCTTCTGCAGTCTGACAGCTGAACGATGCCTCTGTCCTTCACTGGAACAACTCTCTACAGGTTTAACTTCTCTATACGTTTCACTTTAAAGACACACTCCATGATTCTGTTACCTCACCTGCAAGTCATAAAGTTGTTGAGTGTGAAAACATCAGTAACAGGAAGCTGAGAGGGAAGTCTGAAACTCGAAATATGAAATAATCTACTTTTCTCCCAGTGAACACTGTAAATTCAAAATTATAAATCACTGTATTTATATTTCAATCACAACAAATTATTATACAAGCTGGTTGTGACGTCAAAGTGAGGTGAGAAGCCACATGACAGGAGCTCACAGCAACAGGTAAAGACAGAGAGGAGGAACAACAATGGCTGAAGCACTTTACATAAATTAAATGAGAACATCAGGATTGTAACTGAGCTACAGGGACGTTCGACTTGTTTTGTTCATTCATAAACCTTGAGCCATGAGATGATTCCTACTTCTTTTCTTATTTTATCTCATTGGTTTTTAACTTTCAACAAACTGAGTGACCTGATTCCTTTTAAAGATCATGTGACTTCATTCAAGAAATTACAAGAACCAAAGGATTTATGTTACAAAAAAAAAGTTGCTACCACAAACAGAAATGAGTAGAAACAGACATATTATTGTTGTGCTGAAATGTGACTGTTTTAAATATAAAGTCTCCTGTAACTGACTCGATATAAAACCTGTCTCAGCTGTTTGTCCCGTCAGTTCTATTGTTAGACTCTTTTCAGCGTCAGTGGAAAACCGTCCACCGTCTTAATGTGACTTTATTTAACTGCTCTGACTTCAACCTCCATTAACAGCCTGTTATCGTGGACAAACGTCCGACACACACACACTCAGACACACAGTCTGGTCCTCAAGGTGAAGTGCTTTAAGAACAACATTGAGCTGTGACTGTGAATCAGCATCAGCTCTCAAGGTTAATGATCGGCCAGGTAAAAATTCAGAGCACGCAGCTCGCCACGCCACAGTCGATCCTTGGCTGTTAATGAGGCAGACGGCGGCCATTACTGATAACGCTCAGATTACAGGCGCTGAGCTGCGTCTGGTTTTCAGCCGGACAGTTAGAGCTTACCTTTCCTTCCCTGAGCTCTGGACCTGGAGGAGCGGTCAGACACGCCTGAGAACGCCTCCGCCGGCATGGAGACGGGCCGAGGTTTACCTGCAGGAAAATATTCAGACTAATAAAACACTTCATTTTGTTTTCATGTGCTTACAGCAGCTGCAGGAGCCACAGGCACCAACAGAGGTGATAATAAAATCAGATTTACCACACAGACAGGAGAGAGGTATCCATCTCTGAACTCTGAAAGTGCGTCATTTAAAAACATTTAGATCGTCTCTTTAAGAAGCTGAATCAGAGCAGAGCGTCTCTGCCTCTGGGACAGAACATGTGGAGTCACTTGACGTGCAGACAAGAGGATCTTTCAGATGTATCTTTATTTCTCATCAAAAACATGTTTGTGCTGCATCACTCGTTCAATATAATCCACGCAGCTCGCTCTGTGTTCTCGTTCAGGTCACGGCGGTCACACTCACATAATGACAAAGCACAGAAACCTGATTCAGAGCAACACGGGACATGAAAACCGAGACATATTTACACATGCCTGTGTAGAAACTGATCAAACTGTCTCCATCTCATTTGTTCAGGGCTGAATTCACAGAAAGAGTAAGAGCTGTGTCAGTCTGAACTTTCTGACTCCTAAACTCTACAGTCCAACTCTGACTGACGATGGATTTTAGTGCTGGAAGTTAAGACCTGCTCACACTCAGTCAGCTGCTGTGATGCTCCTCATCGCGCCAGGGTTCATAAAAAAACAATAACTTTTAAAAACTTTTAAATTTTTCAGTCGTTAGTTAGGATCTTCTTTATTCTAGTTTGGAACTTTGTGTGTGTGTGTGTGTGTGTGTGTGTGTGTGTGTGTGTGTGTGTGTGTGCACTCACAGCGTGTGGAGGAGCGCTGTCGGAGGCGGACGGGGACCGGCTGGGGGAGTTCTGGCGTCCTGTTGTCGTCTGCCACAGTGAAGCGTCGCCGCACGTCTGAGTCCAGACACGAGTTCGGAGACTTGGGCCTCAGTTTCACACCTGGAGACACGTTCATGTTCCCGTCTCTGCAGAGAGGACGCCAGGAATATAAGATAACATGCTGTATATCAGTGTACATGCATGGTGTTCAGGAGGATGAACTGCGTTGAAATAAACGGTGGTACTCACAGCGGGACGTACGGCGCTGCAGGGGGAGGAGGGATGTACAAATCTAAGATGGTTGTTCTCCCTTTCTTCCCCGGAGCGTCTGAGGTTTCTGGCTGTCGAGATCTGTAGAGACCTGGAGCTCCCTGAGACGTCTGAGAGAAGAGAAAGACGTTACTGAAGGACAGCTGCTGCTTTTCATTTGAATGACCACACATCCTTTTACATGTCCAGCTTCTTTAAATAGAAAATACTCGTTCTTTGATTATGGAAACAAAAGTATTTGAAACTAACAACACATTATATTTTCTGCTTTAACTACGTCTAATCAGTTCTGTGACACAGCGAACAGCAGCGGCAGAGGAGGAGGAGGAGGTGGAGGTGTTTATGAGAAAACAACAGTAAGACGTTCCAGCTCAGAAGGAGAAACAGCAGACGAAGCTCTTCTCCTTCCTTCCTCTCCTCCATAAACACAGGAAATTCTCTCAGCTCCTTTTCTGCCTCGTCTGTGTTGGAAAAACACGCCTGAAGGAGTTTGAGACGCAGCAAAAAAAACATCTGCTGATTTGAGGCCAATTCTAGTTTCCACTTAAAGATCAGTTTGGTGATTTATTCTTTTCATTTCATCAAAAATCCCCCAAAAGACCAAAACCAACAATAAATGTCTCTGTGTGTATCACAGCCTGACGATTGTGATTCCTCTGAGCCACAGAGCTGCACTGTTGTTCAGAAGCATCAGTGAGTCTCACTGTTACACTGGATGACATGTTCCTTCATCATCATGAACACACACTGTAGTTTATTTTGACTCCCACACACACCACAAATAAGAGCCCCGAATGTGGATTAATCCGCCGCAGAAAAAAGCCCCAAACAAATGCACCACTTCCTTCTGTTTGAGTAACGTTTAGTAAAAACTACAGTCATCAGCTGTTTGAGGAAAATACTTCCCCATTAAAATAAATCTATATGTGTGAGATGTTTATCTTGCAGTGGTCCTGTGTTGAGTGCAACACGCAGGGAAGTCAGACGGTGTCGGACTTTTCATGGAATTTCCTGACAAAAACAAAAATGTAGAATAAAACCATTTTATATTCTGTTTGAGAAGAAAACCCTACAATTCAGATTATATATTAATAATAGTCCTAATAAAAATCCTTTTTGAGATTTAAAAATAAAAACAGAAACAAGAGTCAGAACTCTGGAAACATAAAAATAAATAAGATGACAAGTGTATTCAAAAATAAATATAAATGGATTGCTTAAGTAATTTGTCAAATGTTTTCTCGCCTTTCAGTTTGCAGAGTTCACTTTGGACTCTGTTCACTTGTGTGATGGGATATTGTCAATTTTAGGGCCACAACTCCAAACACAAACAAACAATACAACAATGATGTAAAATGAATAAAAGCAGCAGATCTTCACATATGAGAAGCAAACTGATTGATCAATAAAGACCAATCATTCAGCACTAAACATTCTAACGTTCTCTACACTAAATGACAGATTAAAAATAATTGTTTAATGAATGTACAGTGAAAAAGTTGAGTTGAGTACAGGGGGAGATGTAGGCGCTGATGACCTTTGAACTGAATGCTGGGAGTGACGGTGACGTACAGACAGACTGACCTCAGATCTGTTTGGACAGACCCAGATTAGAGACTGAACTCATGGAGCCTATCTCCCCTCCACACACACATCCTGGACCTCAGTCGACACAAAGCCCCTGAAGGCGTCGTGGTGAATTCAGAATTGTCACATTGTGAAGTAACACATGAGTCATCTTCCACAGAGGTCTGACATCAACACAGCCCGATGTTTGGAGGGTTTCCTATCTGCTTTTTATTTTTATTCCAGGAAAAGAGAAGAAGGGATCCATTGTTCACCCACACACCTCGGCGCAGCAGCAGACTGGGTGTCTCGTCCTCTGCGACTACGCCCACCCTGAGAAGTAGAGTAGTTCTCTTCCTTTATTCCTGCCGCCTCTTCTTTTTATACCAAAGAGGCAACTTTACTGATCCGTAAACCAGATGTTGCTCTAATGATTACCTCCAACTCAACAAAGTAAAATCAGAGTTAATCCCATACGGGTCAGAAGTTAATGATACATTTCATAACCTGGCACCTGCATTAAGCATTGGCACAATTATGGATTTTAAGGTTTTCTTTACTTTTAAAACTGTGAAGTTACAATATTCTTTCAAAATATTATACGGTCTTATGCTTCTTTTATGTTTTAGTTTGAAGACCATTCTTTAGTGGCATTATTGATTTCTGAGCTGTATCAAATGTTTGACTTTTACTTTAGATTAAGTGGGAACTTGTCACTGTTGTTATTATTGTAAAGTTTTACTTGAACGGGCCGCAGGAACAGTAGTTGCTACTTTGGTAGTGGCTAATAAGGATCCAAATAAATAAAAGAAATAAATACATTTTCTCTTTGGTGGAAAATAAAGTCGCATTCTACTCTATACTGATACTGATGGAGTTCTTCTTTTGTGCTAATAGTTCTGAGTCCTGACATGATGCATTTTGGGAGGTCAGGTCCAAATACCTGTGATCATTAATGTTTAGAGTGAGTGAGTAAAATAAAAAAGAAACAAACAGATTTCAGGTTGTTTGTGTGTCTTTGTGGTGCATTCAAGTGCTGCACAGAAGCTCCAGACATCACAACCTTCAGCCAAACAGAACAGAATTCCTCCATTTTACTGTCAAACCCAGAAAAAATAAAAAAAACAATGAAGGAAGAAGAACCCACAGTCCAGGTGCTGAGTCAGCTACCTGTACGAGCGGCGGTCTCCAGCGCAGGTTTTTCAGAGGAGCAGGTGCGAAACCGCCGGAGACTCCGGACGGCCTCTTCTTCACCACCAGGGCGACGCTTCCAGTCTCCGCCCTCAACTTCTCCACCAGGTGCTTCAGCTGCCAGCCCACCTGGACCAATCACAGGGCAGAGCACTGAGCTGTTATAAATGCTGCAGCCTGTAGAGGGCACTAGTCTGAAGTAAGACTTTAAAATTTCTCTCCTAATAAATATAATTGTAATTTAACAGCCACCAAAAAGCACATAACACAACACAGGTACATTTAAAGGAAGAGTTCAGAGTTAGATGAGACATTCTCATGTCTGTACATTAAGTAAGAGTTTTCTTTGTTTACTCTCTAACTAAAACAACTCAGTGGTAAGAAAAAACAGTTCGGCACACGACAAAACCAAATGTTTTCATACTTGAATCCTCGTACAGATAAAACAAAGACATGACGTGTTAATCAGGGAGTTTTAGACGTGATGGTAGGTGGATATTTTTAAGGCTAGCTGTTTCCCTCTGTTTCCAGGCTTTATGCTAAGCTACGCCAACCTGGTTCAAGACATGAGAGCTGTATCAATCTTGCCATCTAAACCTTGATAAGATCATAAATAAGCAGATTTCCCAAAAGGTGGAACTCTTCCTTTAGACTTTGAACTCACCACAGTCTGTTTGTTGACCTGAATGACTTCGTCTCCAGCGTGAATCCTCTGGGTTTTATCTGCAGGAGACTGAGCAGCAGACAGAGACACAGTGTTTGACTCGTGTTAGAGGGTGAAACTGAAGAGACGGATCAAACACAGCAAAGACTGGAAGGTCAATACAGGTCAGTTCAGAACATATCTCCTACTGTTTCCACCAAAACAAACTCGAAATCGTTTACATGACTTTTAGGACCAGAGCGAAACTAAATGTCTAAAACAACACAGCAGCTGAGAGACAGAAGCAGCAACACTCACGTTCTCCGTTGTTCCTGTGATGACGTGAAGCCCGTCGTACGTGGACTTGATGTAAATCCCCTGGGAGATGAAACAGACTCAGTGTTTGAGAACGTGTATATGAATCCTCTGTATAAATACGTCCCCTGTGGTTTCTCTGTAATTCCTCGTTACAGTGGTGGTTTCAGGGTTTTTCCTTTCTGGACCTGCGTCTGTTTCTGTTTTCTGCTCCGTGCTGATTGTGGTTCATGGTGCAGCAGTAAAGTACCTGTTAGTGTTTCTCGGGGGAACTCGGGGTTAAAATGTGGGTTTTCTTTTTACAGCAGTTGGTAGTTAAGTGATGGCGGTGTCCCACTGATACGGCCTGAGCGTAAACAAAGACGTTTGTCCTCTATTTGTATTTGATCTTTTATTTTCTGCCTTTTTATCACTTATCTAAATGAATGTGTTTCTGTCCCTTTGGCTCTTTATCTGTCAGAACTCAGAGCTAACAACAAACTCAGCATTTAAAAATTAAAAAATTATGTAAGTATGAGCGATGTGATTGATTATTAGTAATGGATTACTTCTGTGAGTAGCTCCCCCCTCCCTGCCGCCATCTGTCCTGACTGTTTGTTTGTTCTGTTAAATCCATATTGATCTGAACTCACCAGTCCCTCCCCAGGCTTGATGTTGGTGATGTGGACCTCCTCCAGACAGGCCATCTCGCTCTTTGAGGGGTCAGAGGTCACCTGGACCGTCTTCTCACAGATACCGTTTAGAGCTCGTGACTGAAACACACACACAAGAAAAATAAAAACTCTTCAGACTCATTTGTACGCTGCAGGTTTCACAGCCTCAGGGAGACGTCAGACACAAACAGTTGGAGGGAAATTTTAAAAAGTCAAAAATCAGAGAATTTCAGTAGATGAAGCTTCGACTGTAGTTTATGCTTCATTCTTTGGTCCCTGGATGACGTCTTGGTTGTACTCATGTTTATTTAAATTTAAATTTATTTCATGTTTATTTGTGATTTAAGTCGTACTTTCAACATATCTCGTCATTTTTGAAGTTGTTATTTTCTGGGATTCTGTTTTGATGATATGGTTAATTTTATTTATGTTAATAATATAGAATAATAGAATAATTGACAATGTTGCAGCGCTGTAGTTTCAGGAGCCTGAACACTGTTTTTTATCGTCATTACACTGACTAGACACTGACGCCTGGAGCACAACAGCAGCTGTGAGGTCATGGGAATCAGGGAGGTTGATCAGGAACATGTTTACGGGCAGGAAATTACCAGTAAACCAGGAAAACAAGCTCTTCTGGAACATTAATAAGTCCTGCTCCTCCTCCTTCTATTGATCTGCTTCGTTACGTTTGGTGAGTTTTATTACTTAACATCAAGTTTGTCTCTGGGGCAGAGAAGAATTTATAAATTTTTTTACATGACTGACACAATCTGCCTGGTTTTCAAAGCTTTAAACAACACTATGTGTGTGTCTGTTTTTTGATTGTCTGCTTTATCTTTATCTGCAGTGTTTTCCTCCTCCGTCTTTTCTGTTTGTCCAGGTTAAAACAAACTCTTTCACAGTTACGCCTCTACACGAGTCACAGCTTTTAATGTTGTTCATCTGGAGTTTGAACAACTGAACTAAAACCTGAGGTGATGAGGTCAAATTAGAAAGTGACTGAACATCAGTTGTTTGTGGGGAAACCAGAACAACCAACAAGTGTTATCTCACACAAGAAGTGGACGTTCCTGAGCTGAATAAACAGACCTGCACACACACTCTCTACAGGATGGCAAAAGGAAATGTGTTCACTGACTCTGTGTGTGTGTGTGTGTGTGTGTGTGTGTGTTCACATGCTTCAGATTAGCATCTTTGTGCAAAGAGAAGCAGCAGCACTCACCACTTCCAGAATCTTCTCCTCCATCTCATAAACAGTGCAGTCCTGTAATTACAGAGACAGACACACTGACTGACTGATGGACGTCACACTGCAAAGATAACACATTTCAAACATCTGCATTTTTATTAAAAAACATCTGTATGTCAAATAAGGTGACTGATTTTTTAAATCACTATTTTTAGTTATAGATAAATTAATAAAATGTTCTTTATAGCAAATTTAACAGTTTATTTCCAGTTTTTGACCTTTACTTTTTAAACTCACTGAAGCAGAAGATATTTCCCTTTGTTTTGTGCTTTTATTCTGAAGAGGGATGTGACAACGAGCAGGGACAGCTGACAAAAGACTGACCACAGCAAATTATCCATGAAAATGAGGAAAAGAAAGTCACATGAGGAAACTCTTTGTTGTCACGAGTCATCCACAGACTCTTCTCTACTTCCTCTTTATAAATAAAAGCTGCACCATTCAACATGACAGAGACTTTGATTCTAGTCCCAGAGTTTCCAACAGATTCTCCAGATATCCAACGACATGATTTTTCACAAATGTAAATATCTATGAATCTCATGCAAACATTTAAACAATACAATGCTGAACACTCTCTAGTCTTAAATAAAAACACAGACAACACGTTTGCATATCAATCAGCTTTTGCCAAAGGCATAATAAGAGATGCATCGCAGAGATGGGATGGGAGGAAAAGAAAAGAGAAAGGAATCAGCGGGAAAACAAATATTTGAGAAATGACAGCCCACAGGAGAGAGAAACCAGAGGGAGGGACCGCAAACGCCTCGCAGAGACACCGAGAGGATTCCTCCTGCGGTCGGTGAAATAACAGCTCCCTGTAAACAGGCTGACAGGATGATTGCACGACGGCACGGCGGGGCGACGCCTCAACGCAGCACAAAGCTCTGCAGTCACATGCAGGGAGGTGACAGGCTACACAAAACATCCAGCTGCACGGCAACAACCTCAGCTGTGAGTCCTGCAACAAACTCAAGATTCACCTGAGCTTCTCTCAGTGATAACACTGAATCAGGTATTCTGGTGCCGTTAGAGCCTTCTGATTTATTTTCAGGGGTTTTCATTCATTGAAACTGGACTGATGGGATTGAAACACACAGGTGAACGTCTGAAGATGGACAATCAAAAAGTCGCTCATATCCTTCCATCATTAAGCAACTAATTGACCGAATAATTTAATTAATCGTTAGATGGAGAAAAAATAATAATTTGTGCTCCTTTAATTAACAAACATGCTGCCACAAATACTCACTACAGCACCAAATGTGGATTAATCCGCTACTGAAAATAGTCCCAAACAAATGCTGCTTGATAAAAACTACAGTGAGCAACTGAAACTTGCAGCCAAAGTCAAAGTGTTGGGAAAAGAATGAACATTGTTGGTATTTTCATTGGATTTGTGCACGATAAGAACATTTTTTGTAGTGGAGATCTGCTTTGGTGGAAACATCTTTATCAGATCCCGTCCCGATGATCTGGTCCTGAAGGTTTTAGACGATGAGTGATGATTCTCTCATCTGGAGGTTTAATCAGTAAGTCTGACTGAGCTCTCAGAGAATCTCATGTACTGCACACGTTTCTAACAATGGCTCATTCACAACAACTGTCACTTCACGGGTGTTAAAAGCAGCTTCTTTCAGCAGGTCCTCCGTCTCCGTAATGTTTTCTTTTCCACAGCAGCCACAGTGTGTGATTGCATGTACATGCGTGTCAGCAGGGACTCGGAGACTCGGGGGGGTGGGGGGGGTGGGGGTTAGAGTCAACATTAACACCTGCACTCAGATCTGCTCTGGACTGAAGCATCAACATTGAACATTTTACTGATTAAAACTACGCTCTGGGATTTAACAGCAAGACAAACATGAAGGAAGATTGTATTAAGATCATGGTTTGATATTTTCCACTGTCATTGAACTGGTTCCATCGGAGCTGAACCTCTTGTGCTTTCATTTAAATTCAGACTGAATTCTGGGAAATGTGTATAAAATAATTCAAAAGCCAATTTTAAATGTAAAGTTTAACAAAGAGTTCAAATGAAAAACTCTTGTTTCGGTGACAGTGATATCTCAAAGAGAATCTTCATCAGAAGGAGCCTGTACATGTAAACTTCTGTTATCTGATGCATCATCATCACCATCATCATCAAAGCTGGACAAATAAACAGTCAGAGGTCATGACATGAGAAGTTTGACTTTTTCCATCCCAGTATTTGTCCAGTTAAACAACAGTAGCTTCACACAGAAAACGTCTGATGATCCTGAATGTTCCCTGGTTAAATAATGAGAGAGGGTCTCACTGACCTTCTGCACGGTGGAGGTGAGCTCCAGACACAGCTGGATGATTCTGCTCTTGGTGGAGGTGAAGTCGTTGGCGCTCGTCAGAGGAGTCCTGCAGAGAGAGGATATCTGTGATGTTACTGCTACAGTAGGACGACCTGTAGTGAGCCCATGAAGAAGCAGTTGTCTGGTTAATGTGCCGTCTGCAGGCCGGTGACTGTACTCGTCAAAGATCATCTGTCAGAGGAAGAAGCATCACTCTGCGACACGACTGGGACCAACAGAGTGACACTGTAAATCTTCTCTGGTGAAATAATCGGATGATCTCAGTGTGTCACTTTCATTCATATCATTTAAAAACAGAAGCAGGTTGTAAACATTTATTAAATTTACACTAATTAATGTTTCAGCTGATATAAGGTGTTTTTTATTAACTTCAGATCCTAAAGCTGAAACTAATCTGATTTACATGATTCAGGTTCATTAAGATGCTGTTGAACTTCGACCCGAGGTGTTTTTTGTCAGGTGTGTTCTGGGTGTCAGTGTTCGTGTGTACCAGCTACAGTGAAGCAGGAATGTTCTTCAAGCTGATACAAGCTGAGAAAATCCTGAAGGCAGGAGAGACACACACACCAACAGCTGACAGACGCCACACATGTGAACAAGGACCCGCACTAATAACTGTGTGTGTGTGAATGAGAGAGTGAGAGAGTGAGTGAGTGAGTGAGTGAGTGAGTGAGTGAGTGAGAGAGAGAGAGAGAATCTTTACACGCTTCTCTTTTTCTCTTAAACCCAGAGTCAACCGTAAAATTCCCTCAGGTCTTTCATGGCACAAAAACCGCAGTTTATAGTTGTGTGTATGAAAGAGAAAGTGTGTGTCCTCACTGTCCAATCAGAGCATGAGTTTGTATATACGCATGTGTTGACACCCACCTGTCCAGCCAGGCCAGCAGACTTTTGGCGGCTGCGATCAGCTCGACCACGGCGGTCAGGAACTCGTTGGAGGGCTGATGGGAGTTCTTGTTGTGGTAGGCGGGGTTCTTCCTGCGCTGTGACACGGCGCTGCTCAGGTTGTGGTGCGCCGTTCTCATCTTCCCCACCAGAGTCTTCAGGTGATCCGACTCCAAGCCGTAGTTCTGTTAAAGGCGTAAAAGAAAGGTTCACAAGAATGATTCGTCATTACAAGAATCTAGAAACTAGGTCATTAAATCATCACACTTTTCCAAACTCATCAATAACTTTAGGTGATCAAATCAATGTGAACAAGATCTGTAATTGATTTTTGGTCAGCTGACGGTGTGACACTCTGGCTCGCCTCAGGCAAATCAGATGTTCGAAGCGTTGTGACGCTCAGAGCCAAAAAAAACATCCGCAGCCAAACTGACATTCCACCTGTCGACTCACTGCACTGTAAAAAAAAAAAAGCCAAAAAAACATCTATCACCCGAGAGCGAGTTAAAATCATGTTTTAGCTCAACCCTGACATCATGTCAGAGGCAACACGCTCTCAGCCTGAGAGGAGAAGAGAGTCAGGAGTCCAATCACATGTGAGTCTCGCTTCATCCAAATAAGATTAAAATAAAAAGCTGCAACCGATTTTCAACATCTGGATTTTTCTTTCAATAACTTTTATCAATCAAGTGTCAGAAAATAACAAATAAATACCCGTCACAAGTTCCCAGAGGTGACGTCTTCAAATGTGTTATGTCCAACCAACAGTGCAACACTGACCCAAAGATATTAAATTATATTCAAAAGGCTGCAAATCTTCACAAAAAGCTGGATCCACAGAATGTTTTGTTGCATGTCACATGAAAAATGATGCCAGTTACTGGATTATTAACTGTTTCAGCACCAGAACTGTCTGGTCAAGACTAAACCTGTTTATCATGGTGCAACAGGACAGTTCATACAGAACGAGGAGCCTCAGGTAACCGTTTTCAGAGCTTCTCTAAAACAATCCAGGCTGATGAGAAGTAATTTTAATGTTTAACTCAGATTATAAACCTGTGGTGTTTAAACAGTGACGGACAGGACAGAGAAAGTGTCTCCTGCTCCGATGGAAAACTGATCATCTGACGACCAACGGAAACTGCTGGAACAAAACTGCAACGGCTTTTCCTCTACGTGCAGTACACTGCATTTGAAAGTGTGTGTGTGTGTGTGTGTGTGTGTCAGGGGAAGGGTGGGGGGTCTCTCTGACAGGTGAGACGGGTCACATCTGTTTCCTGCTCCACACCAGAGAGCAGTAAACTCCGCTCTGCGCCGCAAAAAATATCCACAACACGTCACTTGACCTTCAATTCAGATTTACAGGAAAACAGTGGAGCTGCTGCTGAAGAGGCTCTTCTCTCAACACTGGAAAAACAAAAGCCCGTACTAAAGAAAGTAAACAGGCTTTATGTCAGGGACAGAAAGCATCAGCAGTAAATATCCTTTTAGTGGGGACAGGGGCTCCATTCGCTGAGGAGGGCTGTAGGGACAGGGTTGAAAGCTCAGGAAAAAGCTAATAAGTGAACCTTGGGTTTAGAATGAGTCAGGAGTCTGATACAGATATTTAAATATGGAAAGAGAGTGGAAGGAGAAAGGTGAAACCTGGTTTCAAGCTTCAAGATTTCCTCAGTGACATAAACATTCAAACATGAGCATAAATCAGAGAAAAACACAGATACATGAAGGACGTGTTTGATGATCTTAAAGAGGTCTGAGATTCCCAAAGATCCAAATATATCCGAGATCCTTCTCACTGTAAATCCAGGCTTTGACTCCAATAGGGGCTGTAATTAGATCAGTTATACATCAGTGGTTCAACCTGAACCTCTATGACACAAAGTCTGGATTCAAAAAGTACAGAAACTGTACGAGATGAAGCAAATGACTCGAGTATTGAGGCTCAAAAAGTTCAGTAGTGGAGGAGAGAGAGGATCAGGGTCTGGACCACTAACGGACTGTGCTGAAGTGGATTAGATGCTGCTTCCTGCTCTGATGTCCGTAAACAGACAGTGAGAAACATTCAGCCTGAAGTTGATCTGCTTCACTTCAAGATAACGCCGCCATTTTATTTTCAACAAGCCGAGTCATATCAGACACAAACTTATCTCGGCTCATTAGCACATTTTTTCTCACTCAGATGAAATGAACTCGTCGTCTCATCGTCTCCAGAGTCCTCCAGGATTTTACAGTGCAAACATTTTTAATGAAATATCCACAAACTAAATTCAACACGTTCTCTGACTTTAACTGCAGTAAAGTTGAGAACAAATGATCAACCGAGCCTCAACAACACGACTCTGAACAGTGGTAGCAGTTGTCATGTCTGTGGTCCCTCGTCCCAGCAGACAGTGTCAGGCTCCATTTAGACGGCTGCTGGATCCTATTGAGCCGAGTTACACCAGTAAACCTCGGCACTGACTGTAAATCCTCCTTTTGACTGTGACACAGACGACAGAGCTCATAAACAGCTGAGTGAGGACCTCTGTCTGGAGTTCAACACGTCTGCTGTTTCAGACCAGAAGTTTGTTGGTTTAAAGAAATGTTTTTACTTTACTAGAGTCGGACGAGGTCAAACACTGGATCGTAAAATAAACATTTCAAAACTGTGACAGCAGCATGTTAAAGTCCTCAACTGTTATTTTATTTACAATATTGGAAATTTTCTCAAAATAGGGAAAGTTCTTTTAATTCTATTAAAGATGATGTTATTATTATTGACCATTTCTAATCTCATGATTCACAGACTGAAGCAAAGAAGATGCACTAATTGCTTCGTTTGGTTACTACAGAGCTCCTCTCGCACTGCCACACACACACGTTTGGTATGTTGGTTGGAAAGACGATACCGGCGCTCCTCATTTCTCCAGACAGTTCAGTGAACAGATCTCAGGGATACAACCAACACACATGGTTGTCATGACAAATTAGAGAGTACCTGGGGCCCAATCACAGACACCTTAACGCTCGTGCTTGGCTAATTGAATTAAAAATGATGGGTTTATTCATATTGCAATAACTGAAATGCAAAACTTTTTAAGCTTTTTAAGAGGCAGGAAGTTGTGATGGACTGTTTTCAGGTCATTTAGTTGGTTAGATTTGTGGCTCAAGTCTTGTACAGTTTATCAACTAAATCATAATTATAATGCATCTCTTTCAGTTTGAAGGAATACAGTCTTTTTCGTGGAGCCCTGATTTGATTTATGGCATAAATACGACTTTTCTCAAGTGTTTATTTTTTAACTTTTAAGAGAGAAAAATAAAATCCTTTTTCTTTTTTTCCTGCAGAAACGTCTGCTGTATTTTTTCCACGTACAGTGGAAGGATTAAACCCAGCAGCTGCAGGCATGTTGCCAGATCTGATTAAGATTTAACAGAGTGCGTTTTATTTACATCAGCACATTCTCTAGCACGACAGCGGGGCCCAGCACAAACCATGCGATGAAGATGAAGCGACTTCAGGAGCCGGATGCTCAGAATCAACTAATTAACACAATTAGAAAAGATGTAGGAGAGTCAAACAGCTGCCAGAGAAATACTGATGTTCTTTGATATTTTTCATGTCTAGCAATTTCAGTTAAGGAGCCGCTTATAGAGTCTGTAGAATCAGATGCTGGTACGTCCACGTGTCTCAGAAACATCAACTGCTTCTGTCCACAGACAGAAAAGCAGAATGTCCCTTTAGTTTCCGGCTCTAATGATTCAGTTCACTCTCGCTGCACCTTGAGGTCACCAGCGTGTGGCGCCGCCTGAAGTGGCTGTAAATATGTATTTGTGTTTATCTGGGGTGTAACGGAGCACAGATGTTTGTGTTTGGTGCAGAGCTTCTGTCGACATGTCAGCATGTGGTGAACAGAGCTGTGAGCTCCACCCTGGAGTCGACATGCTGATGCAACAGTGCGACTATAAACCAGCTCATCAGACATGTGAGCACATTACTGACGACGTTACAGAGAGTCGGTTAGATTCAAACATAATATGCTGAAACCTTGGTGCAGAGTGATGCTCTGTGTTTCAGAAATCTCACTCCTTCTCACAGTCAGGACTCATCATCCAACCATCTGGGATGAATGTCCATAAATCCACTTTTTCCTACAGTTTGTACTCTTGCCTCAGAATCCTCACGTTTGGATGTTTTCTTCAGTATCAGTCATCTGGCGATAGTCGTCCGTTTCCATGGTTACAATTCTATTGTCTATCAAAGGTGAACTGCTATTTCAGCATGACTTTTCATTGTGCAAATACAGGTTTGAAAAACTGGACTAAAGCTAGAGCTCACTCACGGCCTTATGGGAGCTCTGGGTCCAAAATGTCTGACGTGATCCCCCCAAAACATAAGTAAGCAAAAGAACAACGGGAGTAAAAATGTCCAATGAATATATTTCTTTTTTATGTTATTAAAGCTCAGAGTGTCATAACAACATGGTTCTTATATCCCTGTAACACTAGCACTTTCATTCATTCATACACAGATGTGTTGGACATACACAGTACTGACTAGAAAACACTACAATTTTAAAAACGATCTTTTCATAAAATCGTTTTTTACTGTAAAATTGCCAGTGGCATGTCTGTGTAGTCTAATGTATTCTTAGAAAAAAATAACAATATACTGTTAAAACTAAATAAAGAGTGAAAAGAAAAGCTTAGGGTTGATGCAGTGACAGTTACTGACCAGAGCGCAGAGCAGGTCCACGGCCTCCAGCACCAGCTCCTGGTGTCCGACCCGCGCCACGCCCAGAGACAGCAGCTCCTGGTGGGACATCCTGAGCAGCTTCTCCCCGTCCACCAGCTGCTGCTGGAAGGACGGGACGTACTGCTGCAGGCTGTCGTCAAGACCTGAGGGACAGAGAGAGACGACACACTCAGAGGGGACACCAGGGGCAGAATAAAGACAGAGAAAACTCCCTGAGTGTCACAAAGTTTTGGGTTTTACTATCATGAATTAAATAGGTGATAAATACATATTTATGGAACATGGTTAATGACAATAATCTGAGCTGCCCTGAGAGCAGAGTGCACACTAAAGCATCAGAGGTGCTGTTCATACGAGAGAGTCAACAACAGTAAGACTGAGTTTCCTTTCAGCAGCTGAGTTTCAGTGAAAGTCGGCTGTGTTATGATCCATTCAGGTCTGACAGCAAACACAGCTGCTGAGTCAACACCCACTTATTGACTTTTCCTGCTGATCCATCAATGTGACGGCCAACAGCTCACAGCATCATGTGACCTCACCGCACCTCACCTGAGGATCGGTAGTCAGACACACACCTCCTGTCCTGCATCACCATCAACTGCTCCACGTCTCTTTGTTAACAGGTTGGTAAGATCCAAAATTAAATACACTCAAGCACAAATGTCACAACATCCAATAATATCATGCAACATATTATTGTATTTTAATGACCCTTTTAAAAAAAAAAATTATTTAAAAATTTTTTTATAAAAAAATTATTATTTATTATCAATATATAATTATATTCATGTATTTGATGTTTCAGATATAAGTGCCACTAAAGAACAGTTCAAAGTTTTGTTTGTCACATGCAAAGGCTCAGTGTACAGTTAGCTAAGCAGTGACATGAGGATTGATAATAATTGAAAAATGAAATTGGTAATGAAAACAATTGTTATTTGCAGCCTTATTCTACACATATGTCCTTTAATGAGTCCCTTCTGCTGATAAGACCTGGACCCTTCTGGACCTGCAGGATTCCCCCTCCTGACCTTTTGTGATCTTGAGTGAGACACCGCCACCTCCAGCGGCGCCACTCTGAGTCTGACCCTGAAATTTGACCTCTGACCTCTCTGTGAAAGACAGCAGGGGGAGATGAGATAAAAGAGTTCTCACCGCTCGATCAATAGAAGAGCATCAACCAACGTCCACCACATACTTCTACTGACACACATCAGTACGAGCTGACAGTGTTCAGCCCAGGAACATGAATTAGATTCATGTGTTGGAGAAGAATGTGTGAGGGACAAAAACTGCAGCTAATGATTATGTTCAATATCTATTAATCTGTTTATTCTTTTCTGAATTGATCTATTAATCCTGTGGTTTATAAAATGTCAGAAAACTGTCAGTGAAACTGTGAAAAATGCATCTTAAACTTTTAATAAACTGCAGGTTCAAATGTCAAAGACAGTTTACATTTATACACATAACACAAAGAAACGCAGCGACACCGGCGACAGCTACAACTGAAGACAAACTAAAAATACATGTCGGTTTGTTAAAGCCTTTGATCACAAGCTTCCACCAAATGGCAGATGCAGCTCAGCTCTCAGCAGTGAGTCGGATCAGCAAACGGACAACAAAATGCCTGAGCTGGTGTGAACAGTGGAGGAGAAAACAACTGGCCCTGCATGTGGTCATTAAAGCGTCCCGCAGAAACCCTGACTCCCGTTTGTGTTGAGATGGACTCGCAGGACGACAGATGGCCGACACTCACTCGGACAGCAGGGAGGAACATTCCTCCTTAACTAACTGCTGATGTGACACCTCCGAGCTTTCACCAGCCCACTCCTCCCACACCAGGAGACACCAGAACAACACACTGTGACACTCGTCACAACGAGGAGCACGTTTGTTTGTTTGTTACTGATTTCTTTATATTAAAATCACACAGTAACAAACTGTTTTAAAGACGCAGTTTTGGTTCATTCAGCTGATTTTGGGACATTTTGGTTTTTGATATTTTATCAAATGTTGAAATCAGAATTCAGCAGTGAATCAGATTGTTAAAATTGAAACAATCAGCTGATTAGTGATTGATTACTCATTTAAATCATTTTTCAACCATAAATATCACAATTCTCTGGTTATATCTTATAGTATACTAAGCTGAATATCATATATACATTACACAATGTCACTTCACGTTGCGGTAACTTGTGATCAGTGTTTTCCATTATTTTCAGCCCAAACTATGAATCAATTAATTAAGATAACAAGCAGATTATTTTGATTATCATGGAAATAATCATTAGTTGCAGCCTCAGCACTTATGGTCTCAGTTTGGGACCGCAAACACCAACAATTCATTAGTGACATTTGTTTCGATTAATCAACTAAGCAATTTTATTTTGAAGATTAAGTTACTAATTTCTATTACCAGAGGAACAACTGTTAATTTTTATTGTTCAAAACTGTTTTCATTCATAATAACAACAACTATGAAAAGCAACAAACCATCATATACAACAAACTGTCTCTTCAACTGGATAAAGTTGATTATTCAATTTGTCTGTTGATTAAATCTTAATTTGACGTACAGCCTGGCAGTTTTTAACCTCTATGATAAAGAACCGTCTTTACTACTTTGTTTTGGTTTCTGTTTTATTTGAGCTGCTGCAACAAACTCATGATACAAGTCAGAAAACACGTTCTGCTCCTGGAGAGATGCCTGGTTACAAACCTCCATGATATCCCCTCAGCTTCCTCAGAGATATTCACACCCTCGTGCCTGAAACACACCCATCACAACTACATGATAGGAGGTCTGACATGTTTCTGACTATACTCAGTTCTCTGTTGTTCGTCAGAGTTGGACGGCGGTTGGCGAGAGTTTGCGGTCAACAGGAATGTGTTGGCGACAGCCTGGATCACATTACTGACACCCGAGGAGGCCGATAATCTCTCAGCTGCACAGCAGGGTCAGCTAAATGTCATGCGACAGCCAAATCACCTGCTAATGAAAGCACGACATTGCCGGGCCAAGCCTCCCTGCAGAACACCCTGCAGAACACCAGCACCCTCACAGGCAGCTCTGAGCTCCGGTTTTAACCTTCACATGTGATCTTTCCTGCAGCACCAGCAGGTGATGCATCAGGTGCAAATTCACAGACGTCTTAAGACCATGTTGTTCAGAAACGCCTGAAACTAATCAAAATGCATTTTGATTTTCAGAATAAGAGACTTGATCCCAGCAGGATGAACATGAACGTATAAATTTAAAAGGCTTCACGAGTCCGGCACAGCGCCAACATCCAGCGCTGGATCCAATGTTCTGACGAGAAATAAAAGATGACATGTCGTTAATTTATGTGACAGTTGAGACATTTCTCTCAGTCGCATTTCAGACATTGAAGGCGGCTTTTTGGCGCTCGGCCCAAATTCTTGGAAAGCGGCTTCGAGCGTCTGGCAGACGGCGAGGATGGAGCAGGATCACGGCACTGAGAAACTGCTGAGGGGTTTGAGCTTCTGGCTCCAGAGACGCTACTGAAGCAGCACAGATAATCAAACACAGCAAACTGTGGCCGTGATCACCGCAAAAAATATGTGATCAATGTGGTTTGGATTGAAGACAGACGTCTTTAACTTCTTTTCCCTAACGTCCTGCACAGTTTTACTTTTCTTTATTCCTGTCACTCTAATGTTTAATCATGTTTTTTGACATAAATGTGCATCTAAATTTTGTTGAGTGCATTTTTTTGTTGAATCCAGTAATAGTCTTGAATTTCTCCATCTACCAGTAAATTCAGACATTTCTACTTGTTAATCTTTTCACATGATCCCAAAAAAGAATTCAAACAAACTAATCTTCCCTCTGAATTATCTCAGATTCATTTTATTTATTTATTTTTTGTTGTTGTTGCTGTATCTAAAAGACATTTTTACAGTGTATTCAGAGTCGGGTTCAGATGATGAAATATTAACAGCCTGATCCTGTGCTTGTCAGGGTTTATTTTACAGGTGAGAGGAAGATGAGGTGAGATCCTGACACTGGCGGCAGATCAGGACCAAACAATCATCCAGCTCACACAGTCACAAACACTAACTGTCCATCCTGAGGCTGAATAAAGTTTTATTTGAACAGACTCAGAGGCAGCTCTCCTGTTCTACGTCTGATTTGACGATTAGGATGTTGTGTTAACAGCGATGCCACATTTAGAGGATTAGATTTGTTGCTACTGTCAACAAAACAAATGAAAATCTCAAAACCAACAAGGTGTCAGTCCTTCTCTCAAAGCAAGCTGATTCCTACTGAAGACAGAAATCTTTATAAACAAATATATAGTTTCATTTTTTAAAAAAAGGCAACAAACATTAATCAAACTGTAAATTGTGCATTTAACAGGAACTATTTTCAGAGGTGGATTAATCCCAATTTGGCGCCTTTAAAATCATCATAAAATTATATCTCATGCTCATGAATTAACCAGACTTTCATTCAGCAGCAGAATCATTCTCCACCTTTCGTGTTTTACCACAAATCTTAATCTAATCAGCTCTGAGGTCGCCAACATGGCGGCCTACGTCTGTGTGTGTTTTTTAATCTGGATCTCAGGCCTTTGCTCCCTGTGAAGCTCTTTGAAACCAGCCTGTTTGTTGACACAATAAATTTGACCCAACATGAAAGCACGTTGGAGACTGACCACAAGTGCACACACTCTTCACCTGGACAACTTTCCCACTCTGCTTTTCTGGATAATACTGAGAATATCTGGAGGTAAAGCTGATCACTGATTAGAGCTTTCTACACTGTGAGCAACAAGTGGAAGTGTCTCAGGATCTCAAAGACCTCGGTCTGCTGTAGGACTTTAAATGAAGCTGTAGAGACGGAGGCTTTCAGTGGAGGCACAGTTTCCACAGTTTACTTTAGTCACAGATGTAACAAAAGTTAATTTCTCCGTCTGCGGTCTCGTCTCAGACCAGTCTCATGTTTGCAGACGACTGTGGGCCTCTGCTCTGTCAGTCAGGTGCTGCTGGGAAACCATCTGTGTACCGACAGGAAGCAGCAGCAGCAGCTCAGGGAGGAAAAGTTTCATTTCTTATTTCAATGACAGTTCACCTCAAACCCATACGACACTGTCACAGCTTTAAATGTTACCTGCTAAAATCTAAAACAACTTCAACAACCACAAACTAATTCAACCAGGCATGATGTCATTTGAAAAAACTAGGTATGTACCAACTAGAGCTTTAAACCAACGTCTGATATCAGCTGATATTCCACCTGCTGAATAGTCGGTATCATTCATTTGTCCCAGCATGGACACAGATTTCTTCTTAAGTCCTGCAGGTTCATGCAACAGATCTGCACTTTACCAAGGCAGCACTTTCTGCAGATCACTTCTCAGTGATGTTCAGGTCAGGAGACTGAGGGCTGCTCCAAAAGCTTCAGCTTGTAATTCATGAAGTGGTTCACAGTGGATTTTGAGGCCTTCTTTGGACCATTGTCCTGTTGTAAAAGTCGGCATCTTTTCACTTTCACTGTCCTGACTGACTGCAGGATATTTGCATTCAGAACCTGCTGATATTCAGCTGGAATAGGAGGAGGTGAAAACTGACTTAATAGGTTGCACCCCAAACTTTTGTGCATGAAATAATAACTGCTTTTTTTTTTGTATTTAAGTTAATTAAATCAAAACACAGTGTTTTCACATTTGAAGAAAGGCCTTAACATCTGTTTGCTGCACATGTTTCCTTCTTCACACTTCAAAAATCAAAAACGCTAAGGACGTATGGTTTGTTGTTGATGTGGTTATTCATGCTCCCTGGATTCCTGACCTGACAGTAACTCAAAGTATTTACGAGGATGACAAAGTGGGTTATTCCGTCGGTCTCCAGTCCAACACGTGAGGACCGTCAGTAAAAAGAGGCGTAGGTGAAACTCCAGCTGCTCATAAACAGTCCAGTTAATCATTGGTCAGAAAGATCAAAACAAACAAGACTTCCGGCCTCGTTTGACACAGCGTTACGACCAGGCTCCACACACTGAACGATACCTGCCATATTTATTAATGCAGTGACAAAACCAGACTGTTACAACATGTTGAATTATCTCATATGTTACAGCTACATTTACTACTTTTATTTACTGTTTTTTTTCATATACACATTTCATTTACTTGTTTGTTTAGTTAGTTAGTTGGATAATGATATTTATAATAATGATATCTATAATTTAGTACATGAATTTATACTCTTCTTTTTTGATGAAATAATTAAATCTTAATTTAATTTCTCATTTTATGAAAAATACAAGCTGCAAAAACCTATTTCAAACTATTTTAGCTTAACTTAAAAAAACTATTTAACTGCAGCTAAACAAGTGAAATAAAAGGACATCTTCAGTTTGACATTAGGTTTATTCCCGTCCTGAATCAACTCTACATTGCCTGTTCATTACAACAAATGGCACACGTTGTGTTGCTGAAGCACAAAGACACTCCCAGCTGGGGGCAACAAAAGGAATATTTACCCCACCTCCATCACAACAGGACGAGGGTGGAGAGCCGAGAGGAAAAGTGGCAAAAGAGCACTGAGGCTATTCATAGCTTCACTGAGCCTCTGTCAAACCCTACACTATATCACACACACACACACACACACACACACACACACACACACACACACACACACACACACAACCTTCATCTCATTGGTATGAAGCAGCGGGGGGAGGAGGGGTTGGGGGGGCACTCTATGAACAAACACTGTTCAAGAGGAAAAAGGATTTCCTTGAGCGCTGTGCAGATTTGCTCTTAGCAGTCTTATGTAACTGAACAAACAGGAATTGTGGGAGTTCAGAGAGAGCTGTGATCCCAGTGCACACATCTGAAGCTGCCCAGTTCAACCAGTACAAGCAGGACACTGGTGCAGACCTGCTGGAGTGGATGGAAACTGCCAAAACTGCCAAAAGTGTGCCAGGAAACAAAACTACTGGATGAAAACAGTGACAACATGGCCGACTGATTCTTACCACTGGTGGGGTAAAGATGTAAAGTTTGCCCTGATGGAGGCACCACAGAAACTCCTGTTGTCACATTCAGAGCTTCACCTTAAAGCCTCAGTTAAAGATGGATGCTAACACCAACATGCTAATGTTTGCATGTTAACCTGACACTGAAAATGTGTTGTAGATTAAACAAGAATTCATTTGCCAGTTTGTTCTACAGAAAATAACTTATTACATCAAAGTGAAAACACAATTTTACTTTTTTTTTTTCAAATTCATTAAAAAAAAGGTAAAAAAAAACAAATCAATTCAACCAATTATTTACATAGTCACAGACTGATTTTCTGCCAGTACATTAATCAGTTTCCTGTGTGAACGTGGCTCTGAACACTCTCACTCCTGAACGACATCAAAGTTGCTCAGAAATAGGAAAAAAAAAGAAGAAGCAGGAAGCTGGCGGTTTCCTCTGATTCACCAGTGAACTCACTGCCACTGATAAGACAAACGCTGGGTGGGAGCTCAACAGCAAGGAACGAGAAAACCTATCGCCAGTGAAGTCACATCTCAGGACAATCAGAACGTGAAAGAGGCCATTTAATAACCACTCATCACTCCACAGTAACCTCGATCTGTTGTTTGAGGCAATAATTAAGACAACTGACACTAAACAGACCTCCAGAACCCAAGTTATCTTAATCAGATTAATAGGAATAACCGAGTTAAGACCTGGTTAATGTTTCTCTCATAACTAGTTCTTCCAAGTGTCATCCAGCCGTGTTGTAAAGTAACTGTGTTTACGGTTGTTCTGAACATCCACACAGGAAGATGGGAGTGAAAAGCCGGCTGTGATGGAGGAGGGGTGGAGGCAGATGCAGTATTGTTTAAAAACAGCGCACACTTTCTCCAGGAAGACATTCATGTTGTACTTGGTTGTTCACATTAAAAAAGTATAATCCCTGCCTCCTTTCTCACCTCCACACAGATGACTAATCGCAGCATGACGTGGGAGTGAACGTCAGATCATCGGTTTGAGAAAGGTAAAGAAATAGTCGAACAAAGACAGCCCTAATCTGACGTCAGAAATGCACATTCAAATAGTAGGTGCATTTATATCCACCTGTTTTTACCGTCTTATTTTAGGGATTTTTAGGTCAGTTATTGACTGGCTGCTGCAGCCTGTGGCTCTGGCCTCATGAAGCCTTTGACCGAAACACTCCATCTTCAATAATCATTGGTCTCGGCTTTACAGATAACTCGTATAAACTAGCAATATTGCAGTCTCTTATTTAGTGTGAAAATGAACCAAATAGAAAAATGTAACAAAGTGAACTTTCCCATATCACTGCACCAAAGGAAACAAGCTCCAGATGTAATCACACCCTTACAATGATAAAATGTTTTACAGAGTTAATGACGGGATGGTTCAGTGAGAAGACTGGATTATTAACGACCACTTCAGCTGTGTGGTCCTCGTTAAAGCTGAATGAATGCACATTGTTTTATATCAGTAATTAAAATATGTTCCTCAGTCTCCCAGATCTGTGACCTTCCTTCCTTCATCTCAAAACTAAAATAAAGAGCAGGCAGGAAAGTCTTTGTTAGATAAAATTCCTTAAACTGAAAGCACAATGACGCCGAGTTCTGGCCGCTCGCCACCGCTCTCCACCATTTTCAAAGATAAAATACGTTTATTTTGGCAAAACAACATCAGCAGGGAGGAACCGGAGGGTCAGAGAGTCAAAGTACATGACAACAATCTGATTTACAAACTCTGAACTTCTAAACTGTCCGGTTTCTATAAAGTGGAAATCAACAATCTGCTGGAGATGAATAGGATTTAATGTTTATATATATTTACAACCCAAAGAGTGACATCTTATCAGTCAGGTGGAGATTGACTCAACATTGTTTTTACAGCACATAGGTAACTTCTTCCTTTCTACCTGCTCATATATTTGTTTTATTTCTTCACACCTCTTCATACAGAGAACTGGATGTGTCACTTTATTTTTCCAGCCTCCTGTAACCGGCCCGTCATCGTTCATGTTGTCATGTGCGACTGCACCTGCCGGACGAGCGGAGCGGTATGTGGATGTGTCTCGACACGCTGAGATGTATGTGTTTACCTCAGAGCTACAGCTGTCTGATCAGTTTGCTCTAGTAACACAGAGCGATTAAAAACGGCCTTAGGCTTCAGTCACAGAGAGACTCTCACGAATCTGACAGCGACACTGTGAGCTGTTGGTTCAGATGATGTCTAACCTATTGAAAACTGTCACGGATTAAAAGTCGACATCAAGTGCTTCTTTGCACAGACTGACTTTTTCTTTAGATTTAATAATACCATCTAAATTAGGGCTTTCCGGTGGCTCACCTGATAGAGCATGGATCCTTAATTAAGTCTTAGTCCTAACCAGAGTGGGACGGATTCAAGTTCATCCTGTTGCCTTCTCCTGCACGTCACCATGGCTAACGAAATGAAGGCAAAAAATGTCCCAAAATTAACTTAAAAAAAAAAAAAAACATTTAATTAACATGGTATTTGTTTCCTTGTACAGCTGCTTTAAGACAAAACTAAACATTAATGTCCATCCATCCATCAGCTGCACCACTGGAGCCAATCCCAGTCTACCACAGGACTGACATATAGAGACATACAACCATTCACTCACATTCACACCTACAGGCACCTGAGCAAACCCACACAGCACAGGGAGCCGAACCGAACCTGGGTCTGAACCCAGAACCTTCAAGAATCAATTAACCGATTGATCTTTGCAGCTCTACATTAGCTGATCAACACCAAGAAACAACAGCATTTGAAAGACTTCTCCAGGACACACGGACTTCCTGAATGTGAACACAGTTCCTTTAGATCTACTCACTTCACTTGAGCGGGTCATCCAGGTTTATTCATTATATTTGATGACTCATTGTAGCACAACACCATCTGAAGAATTCATGCTATTCCCAAATAATCCCTCTCCTGGGATACACCTCCAACAACTAGGACTATTCCAGGATTATTCCAGGATTTTTGGAGGAGGTGTTTCTGGTGCTCGTGTCCAGCTGGAGCGTCTCAGTGACGGCCGGCCTGTGGGAAGCAACTCCACATCAAACAAAAGAATTTTATTACGACTGACTGAACCTCCCATGAAAAGAACCTGTTGCTGAAGTCGTCCAAGGCGAGTAAACACACACACACACACACACACACACACACACACACACACACACACACACTCTGTAGTTAGTGTAAATACAACAGCAGGATCTGGATCTGTGACAGATTTAGTCAGAAACCTGAAGTCTGCAAGAACATTTGTCTGTTCATCACTTTACTGCTCATGTGTCTAAACTTTAATCTTTGCATGTAGTTTCCACTTTCACCTAATGAACCATAACTGCAAATTTGCAGAAAAGTGCAGAATCTAAAATCTATGCACGTCTTCAATACCAGGCTGTGTTGAGAAAATTCACCCTTTAAAAGTCAAGATATTCTATATTATGAAAAGACCAACACCAACAATGAACTGAATTAAACCTCCTAATAAGTAGAGATCAAACAATATGAAAATTAATTGAATAGTCAATCAGTAGAAAATCTATCTGTAACCATCGTCATAATTGATTTTATTGTAATTTCTAATTAATTGCCACAACTCCATAAAAGTAGTTGACGTCTTTCTTTGTCTTTTATAACATTAAACTGAATTGTGTGTTTAGGAATATCTTAAAAACAAACATGCATCACCATGAACGCATACTGTTTATTACGTATATTTCTTGCTGCCCCAAATGCTCACCAGAGCACTGAATGTGGATTAATCCACCACTGAAAATAGTCCCAGACAAATGCACTATCAACCTCAATGAGCAGCTGTTTTAAGAAATTTACCGTCTACTGAGTCTTTAAAGATTCATTCTTCAGACTTTTCATGTGATTCCTTATGCTGTCATTACAGATGCTCTTTTGCGCATATTCTGACATGTGATTTCAGAGCAAAGATTAGCTGGATCATGTTTAATTATTCTCTCATGACAGACCTCCTGAGTGTGTTATTAGAGAGAGGGAGGGAACAAACTTAATTGAGCCACAACACAGATCGAGCCCATGTGACTGACCCCTGTGTGTTTGTCTTTCTTTTCATACAGAACAAAAGTCTGACAGTCAGATCTGTTGTAACGGCGCCGCCACCACAGTGGAGTGTCACAGCGACCTTTTGACCCTCCACACGGCGGGAGGTCGACCTTTGTGAAGAGCTGTTGTTGTCTCTGTCTTTATACACTCAGCTCTGCATTGTCTCTGCTGCTAAATGACATATGTACTGGTATTCAATGGAGCTGAATGGACGCTCACTTTCTAACAACAGTAAATTCAGCACAGACTGGCTCATGGGGTTTTTATGAAGCAGGAAACATCTGGCAAAAAATAAAAGTTGGGGGTTTTTGACTCCTGTCACAATTTTTATAACAACATCCAAACAACCTAATCTCAGTTTGGTCGCAAATTAATACAGTATTTACAAACCATTATTTCCAAGGTTTTACTGTTATTAATATATGATGAAGTAATTAAAAATGCATTAATCTCAGATGTTAAAATATAAATCAGTTATCAGACATGAGGGACAAACTGTGGATTCACACACTGCAACACCAATGATTCTCCTCCTGCAGCTGTTCCTGCTTGACCGAACTTCCTGATAATTAAAAACTGATCCTTATCAAACCAGAATTATGAGTCTTATTGTCATTTTATGGCCGATCTGATCTGTTAACTGGTCAGGCCTGTTTACTGCTTAATGACGCGCTGTATTGAATATGAATACTTGGCTGAGTATATCTAAATCTCATCCAGCTGCCACTGAAAAACAAAACCAAACCCCCCCCATCATCTGTACTGAGGGAAGAAATATGACAGTAAAAGAAAAAAGGTAAACACTGCTGTAATCATGGAGGTTTTCTTTATCAGACAGTCTGTCAACTGTCAGCCTGTTACCGAGTCAACACACACACACACACACACACACATACACACACACACACACAGTACAGACCTAATTAACCTGGACCATCATTTCATACAGTATACTGTGACTCAGGCTCAGTTACATGTTGAACTGCTGCCAAAGAACAAGCAACCAAGCAGAGGCTGAGCTGCTTATGGCTGGGGAATGGACTTTAACACAGGAAACTGAATTATCAAATGCTGCCATTGAATGTTTGATCAGGTTTGTAATATGATCAACTTTTGTCAATTTATGTCACTGTTAAATGTACGGGTTTGATATGAAACTGAACTGATAAGCTGATACTGTATTGGCACTTGCTTGTGTCATATTTTCCAAAGGACACCCAGCCTTAAAGATGATTTTTTTAAAACCACAATCCATGAACCACATTTAAAACAAATGAGTTGCACCACCAACATTCAAAACACAACCTGTGTGAAGTCCAATAACTGACTGACAGGTCTCTTCATTCAGTGACTAACACTGTACAACAAGAAGTACTTTCAGTTATGATCAGCTAACCCACAAAATACAGCAAATTGTACTAAACCCTGACAAATATTATCTCATTTCACCATGCACTTGTTAACTTCCTTAAAACTGATACTGATTTTAGCTCTAATTCGAGCCTAGAACTTTATTAAGTTATTTAATCTTTTTTTTTTTTTTTTTTTTAATTAAATAGTGAAAAGTGAATAATTTCCCAGTTGTAGAAGATATTTAATTTACTTCAACACAAGACTGGAAAAGTGACAAACCGTCACACAGGAGAAGCTACAACCATCAAGCACCTGAATAACTGACTTAAACAGTTATCTGTTATTTTGTCTAATCGATTAACCGACCTATCCTTCCCGCTCTGGTTATTATTATTGCATTGGACCAAAACAACTTTCACTATTAAACCTCACAGCGGGCGGTTAACGTACAATTTCAGCAGTTATTTAGGTTTAAAAGCTGCTAGCTAGCATCTCCAACAGAACCGTTAGCTTCCATAAGGTGACGTTCATCTTACCTCTCATCCAGTCCACCACTTGTTGCGGGGTCCACTTACTCACAGCCTCCATGTCTCCGAACCGCAGCGACAACCGGCTTTTCCTCCGGGGTTTAATTAACTTTTACCTCGCGTGACCAAATCACCGAATAAATCCCGTTAATTGCACATAATCAGCTAAAAAAAAAAGAAAAAGAAAAAGAAGCGCGACGATGCACGTCCTCCACAGTCCAACGGTCCGCCGCTCACTAACTGACTGAGCTCGTGGGGAAAAGTTTATAAGCAACACGAGCCGAGCAGCGCGTGCGGCGCGGGTCAGATTACCAGAGCGACGACCACGCCCATCGGTCGCTCATCATCCTATTACGTGAGAGTATTTTGATGTTGCCTTCAGGTGCTGTGGGAAAGACGACACATAAACGAGCAACTTGAATATATACTTTACTACATAATTCTAAATGTAAAAATCTTTATCCACAAACAGAAATTTACTGAATCAACTCCTGAATTCTCACCTTTTCATTCTCTAATCAAGTCACTCGGTTTATTAAACAACAAAAAAAAGAGTAAGCTATTGGAACATTATGGAAACTTTTTTCGCTGTTACCTCTGACTGAATAAGTAATTATTTGTGTATTTATGTACCTCTGTGGAAAGGAATTTATGTTTTTACATTTTCATTCCTTTTATGTTTGTCTATTGTACTTATGCCATTTAAGTTCTGGTTTTATGTGCTTTTGTATTACCTGAATTACTGTACATTTCCTTTGATCATAAAGAAATAAAAAAAAATACACAAACAAGTAAACATAAGAGCTTTCTTGTTCAAAAGTGATACAGTTGTATAGAAAATTTGGGTAAATACAACCCATAGGCAATGAAAAATAGCATTCTTAGAAAGTTAAAGCAGTGTTGCTTTTTTATTCCATGAACCTAAAAAATAAACATTAAACAGAAAGCTAATTATGACATACAAAAGTTTGGGCACCCAACTAAATCAGTAAGTTTCCCCCTGGTCTCTAATCAGATCTTTCATCTTCTGGGCTCCAAAGCAGCTCGGTCATGTGCAATGGGTGTTGGCTTGTTAAGCTTTTTTAGGTTATGTTTCCCATGGGAAGAGCACATTTGACTCTGCTCACGGGGAGAGGGTTATTGACTGTGCTGACTGAAAGGGAAGAACATACCAAGGGATGAAAACACAGGAAGAGAGCCAGCCAAAATTCAAACTAAGCTTTCACTGTATGTGAGGGGGAAAGCCTATATTTAAGACTTTTCTACAGCACAAAAGTACATTTGTGAGAAGCTGTAAGACTTTGTGAACCCGCATCCTGGAGATCAAAATCTTCATTATACCCCACAATCCGAAAGTGTGAAAAGTTAGAGGAAGTTATTTTTATTAGTCTTAATCAGAATCATTTAGCATAACCTTAAAAAACAATTTTTACAATGGGCTTTAGTGAAACACACACATCCTCTGACATCTTTTGATCTTTAATACCATCTATACTTAAACTTGAGTAAAAGTTTGAATGTAGATCTTTAAATTATGTATGATAGTCTACTTACTACTTTCACTCTAATAAAAATGACTTTATAGCATCAGTTATGAGTTTATCAGTATCAATTATACAGTATCAATAATTATTGTCACATAATTTAGTGGTGTTGCATTACAAAACTGTAGTATAACTCATCCTCACACTTGATGTGGAATGTTTGCTACTCCTATGCAGTAGCAAGACGTAGTATGTCTGACAGCACCTGAATGCATCTTTATTTTGTGTGCTAGCTTCACGTTGTGATTTCTTAATAGAATTCAGTAGAATTGAAGATTGGGAAGGATCTTTAAGATATTTATTTTCTATGGCAAATGGAGATGAAAGGTGTGTATGGGTGTTTTTTTTTTGTTTGTTTGTTTATTAAAAGAGTTAACTCTTCTGTACAGGGTAAGTACTCCCATTCATGGTCACCAGGATTATGTAAAACCAGTAAAACTCCCCAGATTCAAAATTCTGTCATTGATATTTCCTTTGCCATTGTCTATAACAGAGATAACAAAATACAAAACAAATTCATCCCTGTTGAATCAGTGTTGAATTAGTGCTCGGCATTTTGATTGGTTTACATTACAAAGGAATAAAACTGTGACATACAGAGTTTAATAGCTCACTCTGGTGTCATGTAGTGATTGTACTGGCAGCTGCAGAGACAGCAGGAGCAAAGGAAGTAGCTGTACTGTTGTTATATCACAGCTGACGGTTCAGTGTAAACTGAGTTTCAGGAGAAATGCTGCCACCTAGGGGTCAAACATTAAACTGCACCTTCATTTAGATCAAGGCTCTGCTGCTTATACAAACATCACAGCTACAAAATAAAAGTCTTTTGCTTTTAATAATCATTCCATTAAAACATGTAGAAGTGTTTCCTGTGTATTCATTGTGTTAGCAGTGAAGTCCATTTACACAGTTGTACATGTGAACAGAGCTGGATGCTGCTCATTGATCCTGACAGTAACAACAGCAGAGTGAACTGAGACAAAAATAAACATCAGACAGAATAAAATCATTTTACAAAAGTGTTAAAATGTTGATAATCAAAGTGATGAAATCAGACTAATCAATGTTCAGTGTCTGAGTCTGAGACAGATCTGCTTCACAGTGCAGAGTGTGTGTGATGGTGAACAGAGTCCACTTTGATTTCAGCAGCTGACCTGCAGTCAGCAGAGTTTCTGTCCACAGGAGAGACTCTCAGACCTACAGACACAGAGACACTGAGGAACCAGGTAAAGTCCTGAACCCAGGATACAGAGGTTCAGTGAAGGTGGTGTTGAAGGTGTGGAGGTGGATCAGTGAGTCAGAGACTCTGTAGAAGGACAGAGAGCCAGCAGGACAGTCCACATACACTGCTACTCTGTGAGAGACAGAGGAGGAGGAGATGGATGTTTTTCTGTTGTTGTGCCAGACAGAGTAACGACCACCATCATCATCATCAGAGCAGATCAGACTCCAGGACTGATCATTACCTCCAAACCAACAGTCATCATTGTCTCCTTTACTTGTGATTCCTCTGTAACTCACTGATATATGAACCAGTCCTCTCCACTCGACCTCCCAGTAACAGCGACCAGTCAGACCAGTTCTACACAGCAGCTGAGACCAGATGTTAAATCTGTCTGGATGATCAGGATATGACTGAACCTCTGTTGCAAATGTCACCGTCCTGTTGTCGTCAGACAGTCTGAGTTTTCTGTTCACTGTGTTTTCATCCAGTTCCAGTTCACAGGAATCTGATGGAGAGAACAAGACACAACACAGCTGCAGTTTATCATCTGTTCATCTTTATCATTGTCTTGGAGAGTGGGGGAGTAGGGGGAGGTAGAGCACAGCCTAATCCGGCGGGGGAGAGTTTAGCTCAACAAGGCATCTCTCCTTGACTCTACCTCCCTCATTCAAAATGCCCGCCACTTTCTCCAACTGTTTAGGGGAATTTGTTTGCTGAATCTGCTAGTGTGTTTTGTCAGAGTTGATGATGGTGTTGTTTGTGGTAGCATAGGCAAGAT
>NW_019525498.1:56288-57917 GCF_002814215.2 Seriola lalandi dorsalis
GTTCACACCTTTGACCTCAAACCTCAAACTGTCGTCTGCTACAAACACTTTGACAACAGTCAGAGGAGTGAGGGTCCACCAACTGGTTTCAAGCTGGTTTTCACTGACCAGGGGCCAGATGCAAAAAAACTGTGTGTAAACAAAGACAGAAAAACACATTGTTTTCTTCAGGATTATAAAGCTGTGAGTTCACATGGTTCTGGTTCATGAATCTCAGTCACTGTGGAAGTGGATTCACATATAGAAGAACCATGTGAACACTGATCTGAGGTCTGTGTGATGTTCACACACTCTGTTTATAGAAACACCAGTTTCTGTGTGAGGAATGGAGAATGTCTGGTATTTGTGCAGATGTATCACACATCTGGCCCCAGGTCTGTCATTCAGGGAGGAAGTGGAAGATAAATCCACCTCAGCTCACTTTACTCAACGTTTCAACGTGTTTGTGACATTAATTATGGCCTGTTGTGATTATGACTTGTAGGTTTATTAAACACATCAGAGAAGAAAACTGAAGGTTTCCTGAACACAACTTATATCAGTCAAACAGGTGAAGTACAACCTTACTAGCAGCACCTGAAGGCAACAAAACTCTTCTATAGAATCACTGACAGACAAAAAACCAGAAGAAATAAAGTCAGCTTTTTGTTGACTCCACTATTGATAAAATGTATGATTAGTTTTGTTGGATCACTGTGTTCAGTTTGTTGTGTTTGTGGAATTTAAATTGATTGAATTCAAACATCTTTCGAGCCACACTGACAAAAACAGAAGCTGAATCCTGAATAAAATTCATCTTTGAACTTCAGTCAAGAAAATGTAAAAATCTAGTGTAACATGTGCAGCTGTGTTCTCATGCATCAAACTTAAAACACACTCACACTTCCTCACACCAGGTAGATGTGTATAAGAGACAGCAGTAATGTTCTGCTTGTTTTCTGCTGTGGACCTGAGGATGACGACTGATGGAGATCCACATCAATAAACATGTAGTGAATAAAGACTCACTAATAAAACTGGATCATCATCTTCCACTGCAGCACAAAGAAGCTCTGAACCATCTGCTTTCTAAAACTGTCATCACCTCACATTCAGCACAACGTTCACACCTTTGACCTCAAACCTCAAACTGTCGTCTGCTACAAACACTTTGACAACAGTCAGAGGAGTGAGGGTCCACCAACTGGTTTCAAGCTGGTTTTCACTGACCAGGGGCCAGATGCAAAAAAACTGTGTAAACAAAGACAGAAAAACACATTGTTTTCTTCAGGATTATAAAGCTGTGAGTTCACATGGTTCTGTTTCATGAGACAGAAATGGATGTCGACAGTAAACACTCCCTGAATCATGTGTTTGTATATCAATACTTGTGTCTGCTTCAGCAGTCTGTCCACCTGTCAGTGAAAAGAGCGGCAAAATACAAGAGCAGTTTCACCATCGAAACACATCCACAAAGTTTCTAATGATGTCGTCACACAACCACTGAACCACTGTGTTCAATGAATCAGTGAAACTGACATCAACATCAACCAACAATGTTTTATTAGTAAGATTTCATCTTTCAGTCTATTTTCCATCTCAAACTCATCACCTGCAGCTGGCTCCAGAAAACCATGTGAACACTGATCT
>NW_019525498.1:57967-58869 GCF_002814215.2 Seriola lalandi dorsalis
TTTCTAAATGGCTAAACAACTTTCATTAGGAAGGTGCTGAAGCTGCCAGGATCCTCTGCAAAGTAAACATGGGGCTGGTAAAACCCAGCTGAGGGTCAGCAGGTCTACATGATGTTCTGCCTCGTTTCCCTCTCACTGAACTGAACATGTCCAACCTCAGCTTCTATCAGGACGTCTCACTGTGATCAATGTTGAAGAATCAGGGGAAGATTGTCTGTATTTACTTCTTTACCTCATGTACATGTGCAGTAAGTACTCCCATTCAGTGTAACCAACATACAGGATTATGTAAAACCAGTAAAACTCCCCAGATTCACAATTCTGTCATTAATATTTCCTTTGCCATTGTCTATAACAGAGATAACAAAATACAAAACAAAGTCCTCCCTGTTGAATCAGTGTTGAATTAGTGCCCTGCATTTTGATTGGTTTACATTACAAAGGAATAAAACTGTGACATACAGAGTTTAATAGTTCACACTGGTGTCTGTCTCTTATACACATCTCTGACATCAACATCAACCAACAATGTTTTATTAGTAAGATTTCATCTTTCAGTCTATTTTCCATCTCAAACTCATCACCTGCAGCTGGCTCCAGAAAACCATGTGAACACTGATCTGAGGTCTGTGTGATGTTCACACACTCTGTTTATAGAAACACCAGTTTCTGTGTGAAAAATTGAGGATGTCTGGTATTTGTGCAGATGTATCACACATCTGGCCCCAGGTCTGCCATTCAGGGAGGAAGTGGAAGATAAATCCACCTCAGCTCACTTTACTCAACGTTTCAACATCTTTGTGACATTAATTATGGCCTGTTGTGTTTATGATTTGTAGGTTTATTAAACACATCAGAGAAGAAAACTGAAGGTTTCCTGAACACAACTTATATCAGTCAAA
>NW_019525498.1:58919-59526 GCF_002814215.2 Seriola lalandi dorsalis
GACTCCCAGGGGACCGCTGTGGAGAAGAAGGCAATTGAGCCACAGGACGTGCGCAAATCACGGCTTGCTTCACGTAAAGCCAGATTGGGAGCATGCACGAGGAAGTTGAATGAAATAAAGACTTTGATGGATGACGCTGGAAATGTTGATAAAGTCAGTGATGCGTTAGAAGTGTTTAAAGGAACAGTGGATGAATTTATGAATGTTCATGAATCTGTGCAACAACTTCTAACAGAGGAAGAAAAGGATGATGATTATGTTGACTGGTATGAACCCAGAATAACTAACCTGAATTATTTTATCAAAGAAGTTGAATCATGGAAAAGAGAGATTGCACAATCGAAAGTTGGACCACTGGACAGCATGTCAAATGTTTCACGCAGATCAAAGTCTTCCACTTCTTCAGAGCTCAAAAAGGCCCAAGCAGATCAGGCTGCTGCCCTGGCCCGAGCTGCTGCATTGAAAGAAAAACATGCTTTGCAGCTGGAGGAAATCAAACTGAAATCAAAGATGGAGCAAATGGAGTTGGATGCGGACCTCGCAGCATCAGCTGCTAAAATAAAAGTACTTCAGAGTGAAGAGGATGATCAGGAAGCTCCAGTTGATT
>NW_019525498.1:59576-60742 GCF_002814215.2 Seriola lalandi dorsalis
TTTAATCTAGTGTTTAAATTAAATAGGTGGAGATGTTGATTATAAGTAGCATCATCAGAACCATGACTGAAATACTGAATATAAAATGAGATGAAGTGGTGAAACACATGAGAAAATCTGGTTGTAGAAACACAAAAAATCATATTCAACAAGGTGAAATGTAAAGAATAAGATCATAAGTTGTAGAAAGACTAAAGATAATTTCCAAATATTCAAAGTGTGTGAGTGTATGAATAATATATGTCTTTACTATAGAGTGAGAATTTTTAGTTTTTTTCTCTCCCTGATGATGAACAAACTATTCTCAATATCTGAGGCAGTTAGAAAAGTGAAAGTAACATCATCATCACTTTAACTCTTGACTAAAGAAAACATGTTATATGAAGGAACTATTGAATATAAGTGCGCATTCAGGCTACACTATATCCTACTAGAACAACTAGTTTTAACTACTAGTTTTCTCAATCAGTGTTCTGCACAAAAACACTAAACTGGTGACAATCACCTGAGTCAGCAAACCTCTTCAGTGCAATATTACCACATTTAATACAAGATCATAAAAATGAATGAAAAGTCTTTAACTTGACTGATTACAAAAAAGATGAATCCTTACCTGAGACCTTCCAGTTTACAGTTTGGTTTCTTCAGTCCAGCAGACAGCAGCTTCACTCCTGAATCCTGCAGGTCATTGTTACTCAGGTCCAGGTCTCTCAGACTAGAGGACTGGGAGCTGAGGACTAAGGACAGAGCTTCACAGCTTCTCCCTGAGAGGTTACAGCCACTCAGTCTGAAGAGGAATCAGTAAAACAACAGAAATCAATTTAAAAATGTGTTTTCTTTCTTGACAAAACATAGTTAATGTAGATGGATGAATGTGCACATACACAGCTCTGTTGGAGGCTTTGACCACTGGCAGCAGCCTGAGAAGAGCTTCCTCTGAAGCAGAGTATTTCTTCAGGTCAAACACGTACAGATCTTCTTCTGAGGACAGTAAGATGAAGACCAGAGCTGACCATTGAGCAGGAGACAGTTTATCTGTGGAGAGACGTCCTGATCTCAGGGACTGTTGGATCTGCTCCACTAGAGAACGATCATTCAGTTCATTCAGACAGTGGAACAGGTTGATGCTTTTCTCTGCAGAGGGAGTCTCTTCAATCTTCTTCTTG
>NW_019525498.1:60762-61187 GCF_002814215.2 Seriola lalandi dorsalis
CTCTCACGCTGCAGCAGGAAGCCAGTAGCAGCTGTTCTCAGTCGGGACTCTGCAGCTCCAGCTCTTCCTCTCCTCGCTGCTTCATGTCAAACCCATATTTCCTCTTTGGCCTCGACTGGAAGGTTTAAATGTTGAAGTGAAACTTCCTTAAACACCAGTAAAGTCTCATGCTACATGTGATATGAAACTCTGTCTATCTGAACTCTGACCAGCTTTTATGACACAAAGAAGAAAATAAAAAGTGTAAAAACATAATGAATGAAAGATGTTTTGTTTTTATAATGTTAATAAATCAGAGTTTAAATGAAACTTTATTAACATTAACTTGTAGACCAACAGAAAGGTTAGTCTCTGACTGAAACATAGAAACTGACACAAACAACAAACACAAATAACAGAAAGAAAAGTGTGTGAGGTTATAATGA
>NW_019525498.1:61237-61656 GCF_002814215.2 Seriola lalandi dorsalis
TACTGTACTCCATATTCACAGTGCAAAATGCTCAAAACAGGAAAATCAAGTAATGCCCACTGCTGAGACGGAAGAGACCCCCATAAGCAGTGCTCTTGTTTCAGCAGGTGATGCAACTGGGGCCGGGAGGGACTGTGCACTTGCAATTGTTCCAGTAAGAGTTAAAGTGGCGAAAGGGAGTAAATATGTTCAAACCTATGCCTTCCTTGACCCAGGCAGCACCGCAACATTTTGCACCGAAAATCTAATGAACCTGTTAAATAAGAAAGGACGTAAAACAAAAATACTTTTGCGAACAATGGGACAGGAAAAGCCCACAGGGACCTATGAGGTCAAAGGACTGGAGGTGGGAGATTTGGAAGGCTGTACATATCTGGACCTGCCGAAAGTTTACACACAAACTAAAATCCCTGTGTCAA
>NW_019525498.1:61786-62123 GCF_002814215.2 Seriola lalandi dorsalis
TGAACCACCAGGAAGTGGATGTACATCTGAGTCAGGGTCTTGGGCAGCTCTCCTCTCCTTCTGGTTTTCAACACCTCCTCCAGAACTGTAGCAGTGATCCAGCAGAAGACTGGGATGTGGCACATGATGTGGAGGCTTCGTGATGTCTTGATGTGGGAGATGATGCTGCTGGCCTGCTCCTCATCTCTGAACCTCTTCCTGAAGTACTCCTTCTTCTGTGGGTCAGTGAACCCTCTGATTTCTGTCACCACGTCAACACACTCCGGAGGGATCTGATTGGCTGCTGCAGGTCGTGTGGTTATCCAGAGGCGAGCAGAGGGAAGCAGTTTCCCCCTGA
>NW_019525498.1:62235-62625 GCF_002814215.2 Seriola lalandi dorsalis
ACCTTATTACAGGTGACTGATGGATGGTGATGGATAAGAGGGAGTGATCTGTGGGATGATAACGCTGGGAACACCTCAGGGTCTCATCATCATCATCATCAACATCATCAGTCCTGGGCAGCAGAGCAACGTCCAGGGTTTGGTTTCTGTCTGGATGTTCAGTTTTAAATTCTTACCTTCCATCAGCAGGTTGTTGAACTTTAAATACAATAGGACGAATCATTGACTCGTCACTCTTCATGGACACACAGCTGGGTTCAGGAGAGTCTGGTCTCTGCTGCTGCATCCTGACACTAACAAACAAGTGACAAATTATGTGAATTTTTCTAATCACACTTGAGAGACACAGACTGGGATTATTGTCCTGGTGAACATGTGCAGATTTTCTAA
>NW_019525498.1:62815-64582 GCF_002814215.2 Seriola lalandi dorsalis
AGGTGGGACAGGAAGCCGTGGTGTTAACTGACCATCAGCCTCTTGTCTTCGTACAGACACCTGTCCCTCGCTCCCTACCTGAACATCAGTTCAGTCAACACAGGAGTCACAAACATGAAATACACACAAACCAAATGAATGAGGAGGGATGTCAGTCTGACCACACCTCCCAGGTAGAGTCCTGCTCCAGGTGTGGACAGGTTCACTTGTACAAACTCACCTGAGTCTACAACCTTCAGGGTGATGGTGTTGATGACCTGAGGACGACTTCCTTTTTTTCCAACTTGACACTCGTATCTTCCAGCGTCGTTGATGGTGACGCTCTTCAGAATCACAGAGACGTCTCCGTCCTTCACCTGTGGATCTGTCAGCTCCACTCGACCACGATAAGATGGAAGCTGGTTGCTTTCATAAAGGCGTTTCTCTCTGTAGAAGAAGACGTAATCCTCTGACTTCAGGTCAGGTCTGATCCATGTTATCAGTTTGATTTCAGCATCTCTGGGACCTCGACATGGAAGAGTGACGTCTTCTCCAGGTTTCACCTTCGTCTCTTCACCTGAATCACAAGAAAAAGTCCAGAGAGAAACAGGAAAAGTCAGTGACCCAGTTCTTTATCAAATACTTTTATTTTGAAGGTTCACCACAGAACCTCCATGATCTGAGCTAACTGGTGATGATGATGATGATGATGATGATGAAGAAACTTAACAACCTGTAAAAACATGAACTCCAGATGTGCTGCAAAGATCTGAGCTGCAGTTGATCTGTTTACACACATTTGTAGTCACATGACCTGATGAGATCAGAGATCAGCTGTGAGACCCAAACACCTCTGTAGTTTCACATGAGGAAAACAGAGACACCTGGGGACAAAGGTTTTCATTGGCTTGTTCTCTTGTAACTGTCTGAGAGACGTTTATTTTGTATGTTTTATATGATTTAATGAGAAATTCCTGATAATTTAACTCATAAGGTCGTTAAGAAGATGCAATAAACAGGATGTTAAAATGGAAACATTGATGAACAGCAGTTTAAAAGAAGGACTGGGTTTGAATCAAGCCGTTTCCTGCAGGTGATCATCTCCCTCCCAGCTCTCCTGTCTCTCTCTCACTGCCCCTGTCTATTTAAATATGGCCAAAGCACAACTTTAAAGAGATGAAGGAGTAGATATCTGCCATTTGATTTTACTTGGTGTCAGACTGAGAAGAAATGTTCAGTAAACACAGCTGGTCCTCAGAGTGACATGTGGCCTTCAGCACATTAAACATAAAGCAGTGAACTTTATACACAGTTTATGGTTATGGATGAATGAGAAGTTACTGAGCAGATAAAACATCTCGCTGGAAGGTTTCCGGTTTAGCGGCAGCAAAGATGGCCGCCTAAGAAAGACTCTCTCCCGACTACTAGGATTTAAGTTTCCATTAACTCGACGAACCTGCTTTAAAACTGAGGGGAAAGCATGGTTAAAGGCCAGACTCCAGGGTGAGACCGGCACAGGACAGACAGACCTGGGGGTTTTACACAGAACACCGAGACACACGGAAAACAGAGTCCGGAACCGTCTCCAGCTGCAGCTCGCTGGCTAATGATGGCGGATAGGAAGACCAAGCTAACATGGAGGCTCACCTGAAAACCTTTCTCGCTGAGATAAAAGATTTCCGACAAGACAATAAGCAACAAGAGATCTGCAAAACCAAAAAGAGACTCGATGACGTAGAAGACCGTGTTTCAAACACAGAGGAGAGAAATATTCACTAGAAGAAGTGA
>NW_019525498.1:64632-65656 GCF_002814215.2 Seriola lalandi dorsalis
AACTCCAAGCACACCTGGAAGAAAGACAGGTGCACCAGGAGGGAAGATCCAGACGAAACAACATCAGAGTCTGGTCCATCCCGGAGGGGTCAGAGAACGAGTCCTCATCAATGATAGAGTTTATCGGAAAACTGCTGAGACATGGCTTGTCTCTGACGGAAGACGTGGATCTTCATATTGAACGGACCCACCGGACACCTGGACCCGCACCGAGAGAAGGAGCAGCTCCGAGATCCATCATTATTAAGTTCCTGAGCTACAAGACAAAAGAGAGAAATCTAGGAACAGCGGGGCAGAAAAAGGGCTTCATGTGGAAAAATAAACACATTCATCTGGACGATGATTACGCCCGAGTGTGTTGAAGAAAAGACAACAGCACATGGAAGCTCAGAGGGTTCTGGAGGGAGAAGGGATCCGCTTTCAGACACCCTTCCCGGCCAGACTTAGACTTCTTTACGCGGAAGGGACGCGCACCTACAACACGGCCGAGGAAGCACCGAAGGAAATGGCGGAGAAGGGGCCGGTCACGGTGCTGAAGCCGCCTGAGACGCTGCTCCAGCGGATCCGGAGACCGTCATGGTCGGTGAGCGGCAGACGGGAACGTACACAGACGCAAACACGCCGGGGACCGACGGTCAAACACAAGCTCCAGAGATTCACCCGGGATCCGGAGCAGAGAGGTCAAGATACGGCCGAGGAGAAAACCATCACGCAAGTATTGTTTAAAAAGAAATCGATTAGATTTGGACGTCACTGATTTATGCTCGGACATTGCCCAGCTGTCAGAGCAGAGACTCACTCCTCACTGTGTTGTCTAATGAACGAGAGTAAGACTTTAATGATGAAGCTTCTTTCTGGGGCATATTCTCTGCAGGGCTTCCTTTCTGACTTTATTCAGTTTCCAAAGAGCCTTATTTAGGATGATTAATATGTCCACACTTGTGGATGAGATTCTGGCTGAATCCATTACAAACGAGGGCCCTCTCCCAGAGGAGAGGCTTTCCCTCTCCAGGGCTCAAACACC
>NW_019525498.1:65706-66518 GCF_002814215.2 Seriola lalandi dorsalis
TCAAACAGCATCATAGTTTACAGGTAATCTGACACAACATGACTATGACAACTGACTGTGTGACCAAACATAGACACGAGCATCCTCTTTGATATTTCTTATCTTTTTATAAACCAAAAAATATATAGAAATCTGAAAACCGGTTTCCGGTTCAGCGGCGGCAAAGATGGCCGCCTAAGAAAGACTCTCTCCCGACTACTAGGATTTAAGTTTCCATTAACTCGACGAACTCGCTTTAAAACTGAGGGGAAAGCATGGTTAAAGGCCAGACTCCAGGGGGAGACAGGCACAGGACAGACAGACCTGGGGGTTTTACACAGGACACCGAGACACACGGAAAACAGAGTCCGGAACCGGCCCCAGCTGCAGCTCGCTGGCTAATGATAGCGGATAGGAAGACCAAGCTAACATGGAGGCTCACCTGAAAACCTTTCTCTCTGAGATAAAAGATTTCCGACAAGACAATAAGCAACAAGAGATCTGCAAAACCAAAAAGAGACTCGATGACGTAGAAGACCGTGTTTCAAACACAGAGGAGAGAAATATTCACTAGAAGAAGTGACGTAGGAGCTGATGAAACTCCAAGCACACCTGGAAGAAAGACAGGTGCACCAGGAGGGAAGATCCAGACGAAACAACATCAGAGTCTGTTCCATCCCGGAGGGGTCAGAGAACGAGTCCTCATCAATGATAGAGTTTATCGGAAAACTGCTGAGACATGGCTTGTCTCTGACGGAAGACATGGATCTTCATATTGAACGGACACACCGGACACCTGGACCCGCACCGAGAGAAGGAGCAGCTCCGAGATC
>NW_019525498.1:66568-67411 GCF_002814215.2 Seriola lalandi dorsalis
ATCACAGAGCAAAGACTGTCAAAGAGCTGAACCTCGATAAAGAAAAGTTGAAAGAGCAAGCCACAGTTGAGCCTGCACTTGGAATCTATTGGAACACTCTAAGTGACACCTTCAGCTTTAAAGTGACTGTCAATAGCCGTCCTGCTACCAGAAGAGGTATACTCTCCATAGTAAGTTCAGTTTATGACCCCTTAGGTTTTCTCTCTCCTTTCATCCTAAAAGCCAAACAACTACTCCAAGAGCTCTGCAAATCCAGGTATGGATGGGATCAAATTATTCCACAGGAATTTGCGAGGCCATGGCAAAGATGGATCGAGGAGCTAAGCCATTTGCGTGGATTTCAAGTGACAAGATGCATCAAGCCTGAGAACTTTGACCCAGTGGTGACTGCTGAGCTTCATCACTTCTGCGATGCAAGTGAGTCAGGTTACGGTACAGTAAGCTACCTTAGACTCACAAATCATGAAGGCAAAGTTCACATCTCCTTCATATTTGGAAAATCCAGGGTCTCACCTCTCAAACAAATTACCATTCCCAGGCTTGAACTCACTGCAGCAACAGTGGCTGTAAAAGTGGATCGGATGCTGAGGAAGGAATTACACTTACCTCTTACAGATTCAACTTTCTGGACAGACAGTACATCTGTATTGAAATACATCCACAATCAAACAAAGAGATTTCACACATTTGTATCCAACAGAGTTGCAGTGATCCATGATCTATCCCACACAAGCCAGTGGAAGCACATAAATTCAAAAGACAATCCGGCCGACGACGCCTCCCGGGGGATGCATGTGGAATCTTTCTTAAGGTCAAAATGGCTGAAAGGTCCTGAATACCTTG
>NW_019525498.1:67431-68035 GCF_002814215.2 Seriola lalandi dorsalis
ACGCAAGGGGAATGCAGAGGTGTTCCTGGTAGACAGCACGGGACGACGATGCAGAGCAACGCTGAGAGGCGCGTTGTTTATACCGTCTTACCCCCGGGATATTTTCTCGGTAAAGTCTGCAACTGCCTCTGGGGCAACAGTCACTTTTAAACAAGGACAGGATGTGTTGATACATGAAGATGGTACCAGGTTGAACATCCGGCAAATTGTATTATTTGCACACTGAGGTTGATGATAGTGATAAGTGTAGTACTTGTCATGACATGCAAACATGGCACGAAATATTAGGCCATTGTAACTATGAGGATGTACTTAGACTGCAAAATGTTGTCAGTGGTATGCAGATTAAGGGCAAGGCTACTAAGCGTGATCAAGAGTGTGAGCTATGTATCCAGGGAAAGTTTGCACAAACCCGTAGTAGAGAACCTGATACAAGAGCAAAGGCTCCCTTGCAAATGGTACACACAGACCTAGCAGGTCCAGTAGCTAATGGATCTATAGATGGGTACAAATATGTGCAGTCATTTACCGATGATTACTCAAATGCAGTGTTTGTATACTTTCTAAAATCAAAGAGTGACACGGTGCAGGCAACTGAAAAGTT
>NW_019525498.1:68085-69027 GCF_002814215.2 Seriola lalandi dorsalis
AAAAAAAAAGAAAAAGAAAAAGAAGCGCGACGATGCACGTCCTCCACAGTCCAACGGTCCGCCGCTCACTAACTGACTGAGCTCGTGGGGAAAAGTTTATAAGCAACACGAGCCGAGCAGCGCGTGCGGCGCGGGTCAGATTACCAGAGCGACGACCACGCCCATCGGTCGCTCATCATCCTATTACGTGAGAGTATTTTGATGTTGCCTTCAGGTGCTGTGGGAAAGACGACACATAAACGAGCAACTTGAATATATACTTTACTACATAATTCTAAATGTAAAAATCTTTATCCACAAACAGAAATTTACCGAATCAGCTCCTGAATTTTCACATTTTCATTATCTAATCAAGTCACTCGGTTTATTAAACAACAAAAAAAAGAGTAAGCTATTGGAACATTATGGAAACTTTTTCCGCTGTTACCTCTGACTGAATAAGTAATTATTTGTGTATTTATGTACCTCTGTGGAAAGGAATTTATGTTTTTACATTTTCATTCCTTTTATGTTTGCCTATTGTACTTTATTTTAAGTTCTGGTTTTATGTGCTGTTGTATTACCTGAATTACTGTACATTTCCTTCGATCATAAAGAAATAAAAAAAATACACAAACAAGCAAACATAAGAGCTTTCTTGTTCAAAAGTGATACAGTTGTATAGAAAATTTGGGTAAATACAACCCATAGGCAATGAAAAATAGCATTCTTAGTTAAAGCAGTGTTGCTTTTTATTCCATGAACCTAAAAAATAAACATTAAACAGAAAGCTAATTATGACATACAAAAGTTTGGGCACCCAACTAAATCAGTAAGTTTCCCCCTGGTCTCTAATCAGATCTTTCATCTTCTGGGCTCCAAAGCAGCTCGGTCATGTGCAATGGGTGTTGGCTTGTTAAGCTTTTTTAGGTTATGTTTCCCATGGGAAGAGCACATTTGACT
>NW_019525498.1:69047-69790 GCF_002814215.2 Seriola lalandi dorsalis
TGGAAAAGTGACAAACCGTCACACAGGAGAAGCTACAACCATCAAGCACCTGAATAACTGACTTAAACAGTTACCTGTTATTTTGTCTAATCGATTAACCGACCTATCCTTCCCGCTCTGGTTATTATTATTGCATTGGACCAAAAAAACTTTCACTATTAAACCTCACAGCGGGCGGTTAACGTACAATTTTAGCAGTTATTTAGGTTTAAAAGATGCTTGCTAGCATCTCCAACAGAACCGTTAGCTTCCGTAAGGTGACGTTCATCTTACCTCTCATCCAGTCCACCACTTGTTGCGGGGTCCACTTACTCACAGCCTCCATGTCTCCGAACCGCAGCGACAACCGGCTTTTCCTCCGGGGTTTAATTAACTTTTACCTCACGTGACCAAATCACCGAATAAATCCCGTTAATTGCACATAATCAGCTAAAAAAAAAGAAAAAGAAAAAGAAGCGCGACGATGCACGTCCTCCACAGTCCAACGGTCCGCCGCTCACTAACTGACTGAGCTCGTGGGGAAAAGTTTATAAGCAACACGAGCCGAGCAGCGCGTGCGGCGCGGGTCAGATTACCAGAGCGACGACCACGCCCATCGGTCGCTCATCATCCTATTACGTGAGAGTATTTTGATGTTGCCTTCAGGTGCTGTGGGAAAGACGACACATAAACGAGCAACTTGAATATATACTTTACTACATAATTCTAAATGTAAAAATCTTTATCCACAAACAGAAATTTAC
>NW_019525498.1:69840-70702 GCF_002814215.2 Seriola lalandi dorsalis
AGAGGCAAGATACTGTCCAACTGAGGAGGGAGGGTGCTCAGGTAAACCCATGATTAATAAAATAAACTCAATGATGGAAGAAATTGGCATAGTAGACGTTTGGAGAGAGTTTAATCCAACAGGCCGTGACTACACTTACTTCTCCGCACCTCAATCTACTTATTCAAGGATTGACTATTTCTTTGCATTTAAAAGAGAACATTGAGAATTCAGTCATGCAGGGGGCGGAGCTGTTGTAGTGGGCGGGGTTGTGGTTGTAGTTCTCTGTAGAGAGAATCACCTGGTCAGGTAACATGTGGATCAACGTCTGGACCTCCTCTGCTCAAATCCTGATTCTATAACTGTGACGGCGTCTGAGAAAATCACCAAACACACAGTTTGACTGTGAAATGATCAGAGGGAAAGTTAGAAGAGTGTGGTGCTGCACCTGACTGTATTCTCTCAGTCAGCCAGCAGGTGGCAGCACAGCAGCTTCAGTTTGTACAGCTACACTACGTCTTTGCAGTCTGACCTTTAACCTCACGGCAGGAGAGCAACACAAGAGTCGCAGCAGCCACTGATCACAATCTGCTTTATTGCCAAGTAGGTAAAAGAATTGAACTTTGGTGTTTTGGTGCGTGACGGTCGACAGAGAGAAGAGAAGAGCGAGTTACTGCAGGTCAGATATCAGGTCTGTGTGTGTCAGGTGTGTTCCTATAGTCACAGGTGTGTAGAGGCAGGTCTGTGTGTGTCAGGTGTGTTCCTATAGTCACAGGTGAGTAGAGGCAGGTCTGTGTGTCAGGTGTGTTCCTATAGTCACAGGTGTGTAGAGGCAGGTCTTGTGTGTCAGGTGTGTTCCTATAGTCACAGGTGAGTAGAGGCA
>NW_019525498.1:70732-71206 GCF_002814215.2 Seriola lalandi dorsalis
AAACTTCAGGGTGCAGTTCTAAAGAACAAACATCAGTGAGTCATCAAATACCAGTCTAACCTGTTTCAGTAACTTTGTTCTTTCTGTCAGTAAGTTAATTGTGTCACATACGCTGCCCTGTAACCGCCCACACAATCACTGGATCACATCTAATGTAGATACTTTACATGTTGTGTAATTTACTCATGGAACAGTTTGTACAACCACAGAAGGATTAAAAATGATACAATTCACAAGACAATTATTTATAGTGAAAAATAATCTGTGGAAAGAGTGGACATGAGTCGGAGTCGGAAACATCCACAAACACCAAAAGAAATAATGAATTGGAATGAAAACCTGCTTCATTATTAACTCCCTTCAGTTATTCCAAGTATCTATGAACAATAAACCAACCACCAACTGTTCCCAACAATATTTTAGTAATGAACTTATTCAATACAACAAGATATTGAGTACAGGGCACATTAGTTT
>NW_019525498.1:71256-72708 GCF_002814215.2 Seriola lalandi dorsalis
TTCTAAAGAACAAACATCAGTGAGTCATCAAATACCAGTCTAACCTGTTTCAGTAACTTTGTTCTTTCTGTCAGTAAGTTAATTTTGTCACATACGCTGCCCTGTAACCGCTCACACAATCACTGGATCACATCTAATGTAGATACTTTACATATTGTGTAATTTACTCATGGAACAGTTTGTACAACCACAGGATTAAAAATTACATCCAATTCACAAGACAATTATTTATAGTGAAAAATAATCTGTGGAAAGAGTGAACACGAGTCGGAGTCGGAAACATCCACAAACGCCTAAAGAACAGTTTCTCATAACCATCAGTAACATGGCACAAATTCTCAGATTTGGTTCAGTGGCTTTGGGGTCCTCAGCAGGAACTGATACCAGTGTTACAGTTTGGTGTAGCATCCTCTAAATGTATATTATATAATCTAAAATTACTTTTGTTTGACTGGTTAAAGAGCCTCCAAATATATATCAAACTTTGGTTGAGCACCGCCACAATTTGTCATGATTCTTAAATTGTTATTTATTATGATCCCGAACTTTTGAGCCCAGAATTAATCCCAACAACAAAAACAGGAATTGCATTTTTAAACTTTCCATGGACTTACTGTACTTGTAAATACTAAAACTGTGATTACAACTGAAAAGAGAAACTCAAACATGATTCACTTTTTCAACTCGTCTGAGGGGCTCCAGATCCCTGAGGAGTCTGAAGCAGCCACTTAGTAACAGTTAATTAATAAACAACAAATGATCTAATGGATCAGTTGAATTATTTTGCTGTTAAAGTGCCGTTTTAAATCAAGAGCTTCAGTCATGGTTCTGTTTATATAATTAACAACTTTGTCTGATTACTAAAACCAAAGTCAACAGAGGCAGTTGATAACCAGCTTCAGGATACCAGTTATCCAGGATCACCAATACTCAGCTCAGTGAAGCCAGAAACACCAAACCACCAAATCCAAACTAAGTTGAACATCATTTAAGAAAACGATTTTTCTCTGTGTTTGCAAAATGTTTGGTTTAAACACTATAATCAGTTTATCAAACGCACCTCAGCCAAGTTGATCCAAGCTGTCAGACCAGTCATGACACATTTTTCAGTCAAGATCAGATCTGTAGTTGATTCCCAGAAACAGTGCGTGTAAAATACCACAGTGAGTTTAAGGAAATCAACTCAACTTTCATCAATTAACCTGATTTAAATTGAAATGATTTCAGAAAACTTACAATATCTATTGATAGCATTAAGAGACATTTCAGAAAGTAAAGTCAAGATCAAGTCTGGTGATTTCAAATCTTGAGTTAAATCAGTGCGTCTCACTTTAGATTAGAACAAGGAACAAAGTGAACAAACTATTCAGTACTCAGTTAGTTAACTTACACTTTTAGAAATCTTGAAGTCTAGTCTCTATAAAACTGACATAACTCCATGTTTTTAAAGCG
>NW_019525498.1:72758-75305 GCF_002814215.2 Seriola lalandi dorsalis
CTCTCTCTCTCTGTTGCTCGGTGTGTCTTGGATCAACAGATGAACTTGTTTATCAGAGTGTGGTGTTGTTGTAGCTTCAGTGTGGAGGATTGTGATGTTTATTACATCTTCAGTGATGTCTGCTGTCTTACCTTCGACACACAGCTCCGCTCTTTAACTTGTCAGGTGATCTGAAAGTAAACTCAACAAACGTCTGTCGCAGTGTCCCGCCCACAGCCCCATCTGATTGGTTACATGTCATGAGTGATAGCCTATCAACGCTGAAGGCTGCTGTGTACACAGACCGGAAAAGACTAGAGCAACTCCAACTCCAAGCGGAGTGATAAAGTCATATGTATATGACGACATCTTATTGTTTGCAACACCTGAAGCCGCTGTATGATTTATGATACACTGACAAACTGAGATCTGCTTGTTAGAGTTACTTTTTAAATGGCTAAACAACTTTCATTAGGAAGGTGCTGAAGCTGCCAGGATCCTCTGCAAAGTAAACATGGGTCTGGTAAAACCCAGCTGAGGGTCAGCAGGTCTACATGATGTTCTGCCTCGTTTCCCTCTCACTGAACTGAACATGTCCAACCTCAGCTTCTATCAGGACGTCTCACTGAGATCAATGTTGAAGAATCAGGGGAAGATTGTCTGTATTTACTTCTTTACCTCATGTACATGTGCAGTACTCCCATTCAGTGTAACCAACATACAGGATTATGTAAAACCAGTAAAACTCCCCAGATTCACAATTCTGTCATTAATATTTCCTTTGCCATTGTCTATAACAGAGATAACAAAATACAAAACAAAGTCCTCCCTGTTGAATCAGTGTTGAATTAGTGCCCTGCATTTTGATTGGTTTACATTACAAAGGAATAAAACTGTGACATACAGAGTTTAATAGTTCACACTGGTGTCATGTAGTGATTGTACTGGCAGCTGCAGAGACAGCAGGAGTAAAGGAAGTAGCTGTACTGTTGTTATATCACAGCTGATGGTTCAGTGTAAACTGAGTTTCAGAGGAAATGCTGCCACCTGGTGGTCAAACATGAAACTGCACCTTCATTTAGATCAAGGATCTGCTGCTTATACAAACATCACAGCTACAAAATAAAAGTCTTTTGCTTTTAATAATCAATCCATTAAAAACATAAAGTGTTTCCTGTGTATTCATTGTGTTAGCAGTGAAGTCCATTTACACAGTTGTACATGTGAACAGAGCTGGATGCTGCTCATTGATCCTGACAGTAACAACAGCAGAGTGAACAGAGACAAAAATAAACATCAGACAGAATAAAATCATTTTACCAAAGTGTTAAAATGTTGATCATCAAAGTGATGAAATCAGACTAATCAATGGTCAGTGTCTGAGTCTGAGACAGATCTGCTTCACAGTGCAGAGTGTGTGTGATGGTGAACAGAGTCCACTTTGATTTCAGCAGCTGACCTGCAGTCAGCAGAGTTTCTGTCCACAGGAGAGACTCTCAGACCTACAGACACAGAGACACTGAGGAACCAGGTAAAATCCTGAACCCAGGATACAGAGGTTCAGTGAAGGTGGTGTTGAAGGTGTGGAGGTGGATCAGTGAGTCAGAGACTCTGTAGAAGGACAGAAAGCCAGAAGGACAGTCCACATACACTGCTACTCTGTGAGAGACAGAGGAGGAGGAGATGGATGTTTTTCTGTTGTTGTGCCAGACAGAGTAACCATGAACATCAGAGCATCTCAGACTCCAGGACTGATCATTTCCTCCAAACCAACAGTCATCACTGCCTCCTTTCCTTCTGATTCCTCTGTAACTCACTGATATATGAACCAGTCCTCTCCACTCGACCTCCCAGTAACAGCGACCAGTCAGAACAGTTCTACACAGCAGCTGAGACCAGATGTTAAATCTGTCTGGATGATCAGGATATGACTGAACCTCTGTTGCAAATGTCACCGTCCTGTTGCCGTCAGACAGTCTGAGTTTTCTGTTCACTGTGTTTTCATCCAGTTCCAGTTCACAGGAATCTGATGGAGAGAACAAGACACAACACAGCTGCAGTTTATCATCTGTTGATTCATCAACAACTTCACTGACAGTTACTGAAAGTGAATCATTTCATATTCAACTGTGAACAATGTTTGACTACATTTAAATTAAAATCCAACAGTCCAGTTACTGAACATGAGAGTCCAGATGTCAGTAATGTTCTGCTTGTTTTCTGCTGTGGACCTGAGGATGACGACTGATGGAGATCCACGTCAATAAACATGTAGTGAATAAAGACTCACTAATAAAACTGGATCATCATCTTCCACTGCAGCACAAAGAAGCTCTGAACCATCTGCTTTCTAAAACTGTCATCACCTCACATTCAGCACAAAGTTCACACCTTTGACCTCAAACCTCAAACTGTCGTCTGCTACAAACACTTTGACAACAGTCAGAGGAGTGAGGGTCCACCAACTGGTTTCAAGCTGGTTTTCACTGACCAGGGGCCAGATGCAAAAAAACTGTGTGTAAACAAAGACAGAAAAACACATTGTTTTCTTCAGGATTATAAAGCTGT
>NW_019525498.1:75355-75708 GCF_002814215.2 Seriola lalandi dorsalis
ATAGTCACAGGTGTGTAGAGGCAGGTCTGTGTGTCAGGTGTGTTCCTATAGTCACAGGTGAGTAGAGGCGGGTCTGTGTGTCAGGTGTGTTCCTATAGTAACAGGTGAGTAGAGGCAGGTCTGTGTAATCATCAGATAAGCTGCAACATTTCACTGAATCCAAAACATGTCGCTTCACGACCTTTGACCAGACTCTTGAATTTAGCTGCTGAACACTGGGTGTGTCTTTCTCTGGTGTTGGAGGAGGACACACTCTCACTCACACACACACAGACTCACACACACACTCTCACACACACACACACAGACTCACACACACACTCACACACACACACACACACACACACACACAC
>NW_019525498.1:75758-76465 GCF_002814215.2 Seriola lalandi dorsalis
TTTGTGACATTAATTATGGCCTGTTGTGTTTATGATTTGTAGGTTTATTAAACACATCAGAGAAGAAAACTGAAGGTTTCCTGAACACAACTTATATCAGTCAAACATGTAAAGTACCAGCTTCATAGCAGCACCTGAAGGCAACAAAACTCTTCCATAGAATCATTGACAGACAAAAAACCAGAAGAAATAAAGTCAGCTTTTTGTTGACTCCACTATTGATAAAATGTATTGATTTGTTTTGTTGGATCACTGCGTACAGTTAGTTGTGTTTGTGGATTTTAAATTGATTGAATTCAAACATCTTTCGAGCCACACTGACAAAAAAAAGAAGCTGAATCCTGAATAAAATTCATCTTTGAACTTCAGTCAAGAAAATGTAAAAATCTAGTGTAACATGTGCAGCTGTGTTCTCATGAATCAAACTTAAAACACACTCACTCTTCCACAGACCAGGTTTCAGTCTCTGTGGTCCACAATGGTCCACCCTGGAGGAAGAAACAAAGTCAGAGTCAACTTCATCACCTTCACTCATATCCACTCATATGGACCGATCTGTCCATACCTGAGAGTCTCCAGTCTCCAGTGTGGATCCTCCAGTCCAGCAGACAGCAGCTTCACTCCTGAGTCTCCTGGATGATTGTAGCTCAGGTCCAGCTCCTTCAGATGGGAGGGGTTGGAGCTCAGAGCTGAGGCCAGAGAAGCAC
>NW_019525498.1:76515-77617 GCF_002814215.2 Seriola lalandi dorsalis
TTTTTTGTTTTTTTTTTTTTTGTTTTTTTTGTTTTTTTTTTTACAAGTTTATTGAGACATACAAAACAATACAAATCTCCAGGGGGTTACAAACATATAAAAGAAATAGAATATTACAGAGGTATTACAAAAATATATCAAAGAGAGCACACATGGAAATAGTTTTAATAGCTTTCTTATTAGTGGAGTAATTAATGGTTTTTAAATATTGTTTGACCTCATTGTTAAAAATAGAAAAGAGTGGTTTTTGGGCAGTGTATCTGCATTTATGGATATGCCATTTTGCCAAATATATGATCAGATTAATTACATAAAAATGTCCTTTTTTTGTTGGTGGATAGTCAATGAAGCCAAACAATACATGTTCAAAGCAAAAGGAAAAGTGTGGTAAAATACAAGTAGAAATTAAATCACAAATATCCATCCATAATTTGGTGGAAAAGGGGCAAGACCAGAATAAATGAAAAATATCCTCAGGGTGTCCTTCACAAAAAGAGCAATTAACATCAATATCTCTTTTGAATCGTTGTAGAAACATTTTTGTTGGGTAAAATCTATGAATCAATTTAAAGGATACTTCTTTTGCTTTATTGTTTATCAAATATTTAGCTGACAAATTCCACATTTTTTTCCAATTAAGGTTATTAATAAAGGAGTTCCAATAAGATACCACATAAGGAATTGATACGACATCTTTTTGAAATAAAGAACGTATACGATGATTATTATTTCGTATAGATGAGAAACAAATTTGACCAATTTCAAGTTTGGATGGATCAGTCGGTATTAAGGTTGAATTGTGTCCTGCTGTATTTTTTAATAACATAATTACCCCATCAGGGATTGCATTTATAACAGTATTAAATTCATTAATAGGGATTAAGATGCTATATTACGAAATAAATTCTTCATATGACAATAGTGATCCATCTTGATTAAACAACTGACGAACTAACAGTATGTCGTGAGAAAACCAAAAGGGGTAAAATAAAGATTTTTTTCTGTATACGATGTCTTTATTGTTCCATATGTAATATCTGTGTGGGGAAAAGTTATGTTTGTAAATCAAAGACCAGGAAAGAAGCATCTGTTTATGAAAGTA
>NW_019525498.1:77667-79481 GCF_002814215.2 Seriola lalandi dorsalis
AAGCTGGTTATTAACTGGCTCAGTTAATTCTGGTTTTGCAATCCAGCATTTAATCTAGTGTTTAAATTAAATATGTGGAGATGCTGATTATAAGTAGCATCATCAGAACTATGACTGAAATACTGAATATAAAATGAGATGAAGTGATGAAACACATGAGAAAATCTGTTTGTAGAAACACAAAGAATCATATTCAACATGGTGAAATCTAAAGAATATGATTACATAACTATAATAAGAAGCTGTAGAAACACTAAGGTCATTTCAAAATAATCAAACAGTGTGATTGTATGAATTATTATATATATCTTTACTATAGAGTGAGTATTTTTTCTTTGTCTCTCCCTGATGATGAACAAACTATTTAGAATATCTGAGGCAGTTAGGAAAGTGAAAGTAACATCATCATCAGTTTTACTCCTGTCTAAAGAAAATATGTTATATGAGGATGACAATGTTATATGAAGGAACATTTGAATTTCAGGCTGCACTATATCCTACTAAAACAACAGTTTTCTCAATCAGTGTTCTGAATGAAAACACTACACTGGTGACAATCACCTGAGTCAGAAAACCTCATCCATACAATATTAACACATTTAATACAAGATCATAAAAATGAATGAAAAGTCTTTAAGTCGACTGTTAAACAAAAAAGATGAACCCTTGCCTGAGACCTTCCAGTTTACATTGTGGACTCTCCAGTCCAGCAGACAGCAGCTTCACTCCTGAATCCTGCAGGTCGTTGTTACTCAGGTCCAGGTCTCTCAGACTGGAGGACTGGGAGCTGAGGACTGAGGACAGAGCTTCACAACTTCTCCTTGACAGTTTACAGCCACTGAGTCTGAAGAGGAATCAGCAAAACAAAATAAATCAATTGAAAAAAATGTGTTTTTCTGTCTTCACAAAAGAAAATTATACAGTTAATCTAGATGGATGAATGTGCACATACACAGCTTTGTTGGACGCTTTGACCACTGGCAGCAGCTTCAGAAGAGCCTCCTCTGAGGCAGAATATTTCTTCAGGTCAAACACGTCCAGATCTTCTTCTGAGGACAGTAAGATGAAGACCAGAGCTGACCATTGAGCAGGAGACAGTTTATCTGTGGAGAGACGTCCTGATCTCAGGGACTGTTGGATCTGCTCCACTAGAGAACGATCATTCAGTTCATTCAGACAGTGGAACAGGTTGATGCTTTTCTCTGCAGAGGGAGTCTCTTCAATCTTCTTCTTGACGTACTGAACTGTTTCCTGTTTGGACTTTGAGCCACTTCCTGTCTGTGTCATCAGGCCTCGTAGGAGAGTTTGATTGGTCTGCAATGAAAGACCCAGAAGGAAGCGGAGGAACAAGTCCAGGTGTCCATTTGGACTCTGTAAGGCCTCGTCCACAACTCTCTGGTAGAAGATTGTTGGTTCAGGTTTGTTTCCAAACATTTGAAACCACCAGGAGGTTGATTGTTCTTCTGACATCAGATTGACTCCAGACTTGATGAAGGTCAGATGGACATGAAGAGCAGCCAGAAACTCCTGAACACTCAGATGGACGAAGCAGAACACCTTGTCCTGGTACAGGCCTCTCTCCTCTTTAAAGATCTGTGTGAACACTCCTGAGTACACTGAGGCTGCTCTGATATCCATGCCACACTCTGTCAGGTCTGATTCATAGAAGATCAGGTTTCCTTTCTGCAGCTGCTCAAAAGCCAGTTTTCCCAGAGACTCAATCATCTTCCTGCTCTCTGGGCTCCAGTGTGGATCTGTCTCAGATCCTCCATCATACTTGACCTTCTTCAGTTTGGACTGAACCACCAGGAAGT
>NW_019525498.1:79501-86327 GCF_002814215.2 Seriola lalandi dorsalis
GTGGATCCTCCAGTCCAGCAGACAGCAGCTTCACTCCTGAGTCTCCTGGATGATTGTAGCTCAGGTCCAGCTCCTTCAGATGGGAGGGGTTGGAGCTCAGAGCTGAGGCCAGAGAAGCACAGCCTTCCTCTGTGACCTGACATCCTGACAGACTGCACACACACACACACACACACACACACACACAAGTGTGTTTCCATCACTAAAGGGGAGATTACACTGACTTACAATCACTTCTTGGAGAGCTACTGTAACTCTAAACCCAGTGAACTTGTTCTTTGTGTCCCAAAGGAGGTTGATTCCTGACAACGTCCCTGTTAAAGACATTCAAGTCCCGATGACATGATTAATACTATATACACACACACGCACAAACAAGACCTTACTGTCAGTGTAAACTCTCTGAGCTAAAGCTTTACATTAGTCAAGTTTAAAAATCAGCATAAGATGCTCACAGCTGTAACAAGACTGTAACTCTCACTGACACTAATGGAGGATTGTGTTGGTTTAGACTGAATGTGTGTATTGTATTGGTTGATTGTATCAGCCATTTTTAGTATTCTTCTCAGTCATTGGTTTGTGGTCAGCAACATCCAGTCATCTTCACAAAGGTGTACAGGGAGAGGGTTGATGTGACTAAGTGTTGCTGAGAGGAAGACTCTGACTGTGGTCTGAGTTTCCCGCCTTCCCAGAGTTTTTCCTGCCTGATCTTATCTAGGTGTTTTTTGTTGGACTTCTTTGCTGGAACCCGTACCACAAACCTAATTCAACTTAGTCTGGCTGTCTCAGGGTTTTACCTGCTTCACTCAGTCCAGTACTGGTGACCCTGATTAACTAGTAACCTCAAGCTGGTTATTAACTGGCTCAGTTAATTCTGGTTTTGCAATCCAGCATTTAATCTAGTGTTTAAATTAAATATGTGGAGATGCTGATTATAAGTAGCATCATCAGAACTATGACTGAAATACTGAATATAAAATGAGATGAAGTGATGAAACACATGAGAAAATCTGTTTGTAGAAACACAAAGAATCATATTCAACAAGGTGAAATGTAAAGAATACGATTACATAACTAGAATAAGAAGCTGTAGAAACACTAAGGTCATTTCAAAATGATCAAACAGTGTGATTGTATGAATTATTATATATATCTTTACTATAGAGTATTTTTTCTTTGTCTCTCCCTGATGATGAACAAACTATTTTGAATATCTGAGGCAGTTAGGAAAGTGAAAGTAACATCATCAGCACTTTTACTCCTGCCTAAAGAAAATATGTTATATGAGGATAAGAATGTTATATGAAGGAACATTTGAATTTCAGGCTGCACTATATCCTACTAAAACAACAGTTTTCTCAATCAGTGTTCTGAATGAAAACACTACACTGGTGACAATCACCTGAGTCAGAAAACCTCATCCGTACAATATTAACACATTTAATACAAGATCATAAAAATGAATGAAAAGTCTTTAAGTTGACTGTTAAACAAAAAAGATGAATCCATACCTGAGACCTTCCAGTTTACAGTGTGGACTCTCCAGTCCAGCAGACAGCAGCTTCACTCCTGAATCCTGTAGGTTGTTGTTACTCAGGTCCAGGTCTCTCAGACTAGAGGACTGGGAGCTGAGGACTGAGGACAGAGCTTCACAACTTCTCTCTGACAGTTTACAGACACTGAGTCTGAAGAGGAATCAGCAAAACAAAATAAATCAATTGAAAAAAATGTGTTTTTCTGTCTTCACAAAAGAAAATTATACAGTTAATCTAGATGGATAAATGTGCACATACACAGCTTTGTTAGAGGCTTTGACCACTGGCAGCAGCTTCAGAAGAGCCTCCTCTGAAGCAGAGTATTTCTTCATGTCAAACACGTCCAGATCTTCTTCTGATGATAGTAAGATGAAGACCAGAGCTGACCATTGAGCAGGAGACAGTTCATCTGTGGAGAGACGTCCTGATCTCAGGGACCACTGGATCATATTAACTAGTGAACGATCATTCAGTTCAATCAAACAGTGGAACAGGTTGATGTTTTTCTCTGCAGAGGGAGTCTCTTCGATCTTCTTCTTGATGTACTGAACTGTAGTCTTTTTGGTCTCTGAGCTACTTCCTGTCTGTGTCATCAGACCTTGTAGGAGAGTCTGATTGGTCTGCAGTGAAAGACCCAGCAGGAAGCGGAGGAATAAGTCCAGGTGTCCATTTGGACTCTGTAAGGCCTCGTCCACAGCTCTCTGGTAGAAGAGTGTTGGGTCAGGCTTGTCCCTCAAGAGTTTAGGTAAACAATAGGTTAATTGTTTATCCAACATCAGATTGAGTCCAGACTTGATGAAGGTCAGATGGACATGAAGAGCAGCCAGAAACTCCTGAACACTCAGATGGACGAAGCAGAACACCTTGTCCTGGTACAGGCCTCTCTCCTCTTTAAAGATCTGTGTGAACACTCCCGAGTACCTGTCTCTTATACACATCTAAACCTCAAACTGTCGTCTGCTACAAACACTTTGACAACAGTCAGAGGAGTGAGGGTCCACCAACTGGTTTCAAGCTGGTTTTCACTGACCAGGGGCCAGATGCAAAAAAACTGTGTGTAAACAAAGACAGAAAAACACATTGTTTTCCTCAGGATTATAAAGCTGTGAGTTCACATGGTTCTGTTTCATGAATCTCAGTCTCTGTGGAAGTGGACGCACATACAGGAGCCTCATTTCCACAGTGAGACAGACATGGATGTCGACAGTAAACACTCCCTGAATCATGTGTTTGTATGAGGGGTGGGCATGATTAATCGATGATCGATGATTCATCATTAAGAATTTTGTCGATTACGTGGAATCTGATGGATCTAACATGTGTATCAATGAGGTTGTGTTGTGTAGTGCGTCCTGAAGCAATGCAATGAATTTCACTATGTGGCAGCAACAATTTAAATTTTCAACAGAGAAAAATGAATATTCAGCTGCTGTAAGCGTCGCAGTTTGGTGTGGGAACATTTCGAGCTGAAAAATAACAAAGCTCATTGTAAATATTGTAATGTTGTGTATAAGCGCCGTAGCTTAGGCTTATTTGTGAGGAGGTTTGGCTCAGAGCCTCAAGCTCCGCTGCCATTAGGAGCACCGCATATCTTTTTTGTTCTATTTAATAGTTAAACAATTAAACTTTAACTGCCGTGTTTCAGAGGATTGTTGTTGGACTATAATTTCTTATTGGAATAAAGATTTCATTGAGGAAAAAGAGGTAGTCTTTAATACAAAAAATTAGTAATGAATCGATAATTGATAGTTAATTTTCCTGATGATCGATCAAGGAAATTTCTTCAAGTGCCCATCCCTAGTTTGCACATCAATGCTTGTGTCTGCTTCAGCAGTCTGTCGACCTGTCAGTGAAAAGAGCACATCACACATCTGGCCCCAGGTCTGTCATTCAGGGAGGAAGTGGAAGATAAATCCACCTCAGCTCACTTTACTCAACTTGTGACACATTAATTATGACCTGTTGTTGTTGTTGTGACTTGTAGGTTTATTAAACACATCAGAGAAGAAAACTGAAGGTTTCCTGAACACAACTTATATCAGTCAAATGTCTGAAGTACGAGCTTATGAGCAGCACCTGAAGGCAACAAACGCCTTCTATAGAATCACTGGCAGTCAAAAATACAGAAGAAACAAAGTCAGCTTTGTGTTGACGCCACTGTTAATAAAATGTATAAAATGTATTGATTGGTTTTGTTGGATCAGCTGTGTTCTCATGAATCAAACTTAAAATACACTCACACTTCCTCACACCAGGTCTCAGTCTTTGTGGTCCACAATGGTCCACCCTGGAGGAAGAAACAAAGTCAGAGTCAACTTCATCACCTTCACTCATATCCACCATGAAACATGAAGCAGAGCTCCTCAGTTAGTCAGAGAGACAGAGACACAGTGAGAGAGCTGCTGGTGTCTGTCCATCTGTCCATACCTGAGAGTGTCCAGTCTCCGGTGTGGATCCTCCAGTCCAGCAGACAGCAGATTCACTCCTGAGTCTCCTGGATGATTGTAGCTCAGGTCCAGCTCTCTCAGATGGGAGGGGTTGGAGCTCAGAGCTGAGGCCAGAGAAGCACAGCCTTCCTCTGTGACCTGACATCCTGACACACACACACACACACACACACACACACACACACACACACACACACAAACACACACACACAAAGGACCTTACTGTCAGTGTAAATTCTCTGAGCTAAAACTTTCACATTAGTCAAGTTTAAAAATCAGCATAAGATGCTCACAGTTGTAACAAGAATGTAACTGTCACTGACACTAATGGAGGATTGTGTTGGTTTAGACTCAGCACTGAATGTGTGTATTGTATTGGTTGATTGTATCAGTCATTTTTATTATTCTTCACAGTCATTGGTTTGTGGTCAGCAACATCCAGTCATCTTCACACAGGTGTACAGGGAGAGGGTTGATGTGACAAAGTGTTGCTGAGAGGAAGACTCTGACTGTGGTCTGAGTTTCCCGCCTTCTCAAAGTTTTTCCTGCCTGATCTTATCTAGGTGTTTTTTATTGAACTTCGTTTCAGGGTTTTACCTGCTTCACTGAGTCCAGTACTGGTGACCCTGATTAACTTGTAACCTGAAGCTGGTTATTAACTGGCTCAGTTAATTCTGGTTCTGCAATCCAGCATTTAATCTAGTGTTTAAATTAAATAGGTGGAGATGTTGATTATAAGTAGCATCATCAGAACCATGACTGAAATACTGAATATAAAATGAGATGAAGTGGTGAAACACATGAGAAAATCTGGTTGTAGAAACACAAAAAATCATAATCAACAAGGTGAAATGTAAAGAATAAGATCATAAGTTGTAGAAAGACTAAAGATAATTTCCAAATATTCAAAGTGTGTGAGTGTATGAATAATATATGTCTTTACTATAGAGTGAGTATTTTTAGTTCTTTTCTCTCCCTGATGATGAACAAACTATTCTCAATATCTGAGGCAGTTAGAAAAGTGAAAGTAACATCATCATCACTTTAACTCTTGACTAAAGAAAACATGTTATATGAAGATAACAATGTTATATGAAGGAACTATTGAATATAAGTGCGCATTCAGGCTACACTATATCCTACTAGAACAACTAGTTTTAACTACTAGTTTTCTCAATCAGTGTTCTGCACAAAAACACTAAACTGGTGACAATCACCTGAGTCAGCAAACCTCCTCAGTGCAATATTACCACATTTAATACAAGATCATAAAAATGAATGAAAAGTCTTTAACTTGACTGATTACAAAAAAGATGAATCCTTACCTGAGACCTTCCAGTTTACAGTGTGGACTCTCCAGTCCAGCAGACAGCAGCTTCACTCCTGAATCCTGCAGGTCATTGTTACTCAGGTCCAGGTCTCTCAGACTAGAGGACTGAGAGCTGAGGACTGAGGACAGAGCTTCACAACTTCTCTCTGAGAGTTTACAGCCACTCAGTCTGAAGAGGAATTCAGAAATAACTATTAACATACTCAATATTTTATGAATATATGTAAATGCTTAAATATAGACACTTACCCGAGACCCCCCAGTTTACAGTGTGGACTCTCCAGTCCAGCAGACAGCAGCTTCACTCCTGAATCATTCAGGTTATTGTTACTAAGGTCCAGGTCTCTCAGACTAGAGGACTGGGAGCTGAGGACTGAGGAAAGAGCTTCACAGCTTCTCCCTGAGAGGTTACAGCCACTCAGTCTGAAGAGGAATCAGTAAAACAACAGAAATCAATGTAAAAATGTGTTTTCTTTCTTTTCAAAACATAGTTAATGTAGATGGATAAATGTGCACATACACAGCTCTGTTGGACGCTTTGACCACTGGCAGCAGCCTGAGAAGAGCTTCCTCTGAAGCAGAGTATTTCTTCAGGTCAAACACATCCAGATCTTCTTCTGATGACAGTAAGATGAAGACCAGAGCTGACCATTGAGCAGGAGACAGTTTATCTTTGGAGAGACGTCCTGATCTCAGGGACTGTTGGATCTGCTTCACTAGAGAACGATCATTCAGTTCATTCAGACAGTGGAACAGGTTGATGCTTTTCTCTGCAGAGGGAGTCTCTTCTATCTTCTTCTTGATGTACTGAACTGTAGTCTTTTTGGTCTCTGATCTACTTCCTGTCTGTGACAACAGACCTCGTAGGAGAGTTTGATTGGTCTGCAGTGAAAGACCCAGGAGGAAGCGGAGGAATAAGTCCAGGTGTCCATTTGGACTCTGTAAGGCCTCGTCCACAGCTCTCTGGTAGAAGTTTGTTGGTTCAGGCTTGTCCCAGAGGAGTTTAGGTAAGCAATAGGTTGATTGTTTATCCAACAGCAGATTGACTTCAGAGTTGATGAAGGTCAGATGGACATGAAGAGCAGCCAGAAACTCCTGAACACTCAGATGGATGAAGCAGAACACCTTGTCCTGGTACAGGCCTCTCTCCTCTTTAAAGATCTGTGTGAACACTCCTGAGTTCACTGAGGCTGCTCTGATATCGATGCCACACTCTGTCAGGTCTGATTCATAGAAGATCAGGTTTCCTTTCTGCAGCTGCTCAAAAGCCAGTTTTCCCAGAGACTCAATCATCTTCCTGGTCTCTGGACTCCAGTGTGGATCTGTCTCAGCTCCTCCATCATACTTGACCTTCTTCAGTTTGGACTGAACCACCAGGAAGTGGATGTACATCTCAGTCAGGGTCTTGGGCAGCTCTCCTCTCTTTCTGGTTTTCAACACCTCCTCCAGAACTGTAGCAGTGATCCAGCAGAAGACTGGGATGTGGCACATGATGTGGAGGCTTCGTGATGTCT
>NW_019525498.1:86347-87287 GCF_002814215.2 Seriola lalandi dorsalis
TTCAGTCAAGAAAATGTAAAAATCTAGTGTAACATGTGCAGCTGTGTTCTCATGCATCAAACTTAAAACACACTCACACTTCCTCACACCAGGTCTCAGTCTCTGTGGTCCACAATGGTCCACCCTGGAGGAAGAAACAAAGTCAGAGTCAACTTCATCACCTTCACTCATATCCACTCATATGGACCGATCTGTCCATACCTGAGAGTGTCCAGTCTCCAGTCTGGATCCTCCAGTCCAGCAGACAGCAGCTTCACTCCTGACGCTCCTGGATGATTGTAGCTCAGGTCCAGCTCTCTCAGATGGGAGGGGTTGGAGCTCAGAGCTGAGGCCAGAGAAGAACAGCCTTCCTCTGTGACCAGACATCCTGACAGACTGAACACACACACACACACACACACACACACACACACACACACACACAAACAAACAAACAGGACCTCACTGTCAGTGTAAATTCTCTGAGCTAAAACTTTCACATTAATCCAGTTTAGAAATCAGCATAAGATGCTCACAGCTGTAACAGGACTGTAACTGTCACTGACACTAATGGAGGATTCAGATATCAGCCATTTTTATTATTCTTCACAATCATTGGTTTGTGGTCAGCAACATCCAGTCATCTTCACACAGGTGTACAGGGAGAGGGTTGATGTGACTAAGTGTTGCTGAGAGGAAGACTCTGACTGTGGTTTGAGTTTCCCGCCCTCCCAGAGTTTTTCCTGCCTGATCTTATCTAGGTGTTTTTTGTTGGACTTCTTTGCTGGAACCCGTACCACAAACCTAATTCAACTTAGTCTGGCTGTCTCAGGGTTTTACCTGCTTCACTCAGTCCAATACTGGTGACCCTGATTAACTTGTAACCTGAAGCTGGTTATTAACTGGCTCAGTTAATTCTGGTTTTGCAATCCAGCATTTAATCTAGTGTTTAAATTAAATA
>NW_019525498.1:87337-87654 GCF_002814215.2 Seriola lalandi dorsalis
AACCAGAGGTTGCTCCCACTAGGTGACACACCACCCACCAATAAACATAAGAGAAGGGGTAAAGATACAGGTGCAGGGAAAATGCATCATGGCGGTCAACAATGCAGCTCAGGCTGAAGCCGTCTCTCTGCTGCAGACTCTGTTTGATAAGGATCAAACATATATTCATTTTAAAATGTGCTACTTTGGCTCTAATGCAGCCGCTTGTCCCTGTCTGCAGTCAGCACTCTGTGGTCTGGAGCAGTGTCCCGCCCACTGCACCGTCTGATTGGTTACAGGTTCACATGCTGTTCAGACCTGTTACTTCATCACAGTGT
>NW_019525498.1:87674-88479 GCF_002814215.2 Seriola lalandi dorsalis
GGCCTGAGGTGGGCTCTGACATCCCTGTGAAAACACATAATTATACTAAGTAAAATAAACTTTCCATTGCAGGGCAAACCAGGACATTTAAGGCAGCTACAGTAATGAGTAACATTTTTAATTAAAACTCATTTCATGTACTATTATTGACTCAGTCAGATGTAAGTTCGGCAGGAAGCTCCCATCAGTTTCAAAGGAGGCGGCTGCACACAGCTCCAACTGCAGATACTGTTAACATGAATCCTGGAAAGATTTTAACAAGTTAGACTGTGCTTTGTGATTGGACTGCCATTGTCCAATCAGATTCAGGTGTGAAAACATGGTCAAAATTTGCACTTTTTAGGTTTTCTAGAGTTTTACATGCAGTTTTCTATGAGAAGCCGCTTAGGCCACAACTGAATACTTCACTTGCACATACACATGCATGCAAAATGTGAGAATACGTGTGGATGAGTATGAGGGTATATGAGTGTGATTATGTATGTATGTGTGAGCTGCAGTATGTATACATCCAGAAGGTACCACACTTTAACCAGAGGTTGCTCCCACTAGGTGACACACCACCCACCAATAAACATAAGAGAAGGGGTAAAGATACAGGTGGAGGGAAAATGCATCATGGCGGTCAACAATGCAGCTCAGGCTGAAGCCGTCTCTCTGCTGCAGACTCTGCTTCATAAGGATCAAACATATATTCATTTTAAAATGTGCTACTTTGGCTCTAATGCAGCCGCTTGTCCCTGTCTGCAGTCAGCACTCTGTGGTCTGGAGCAGTGTCCCGCCCACTGCACCGTCTGATTGGTTA
>NW_019525498.1:88529-91840 GCF_002814215.2 Seriola lalandi dorsalis
TTTAACACAGAGAGCCCACAAACCAAAATCTGTTATTCATGTTTATCCCATATTCAAATATTATACTACATATCATCACTATATATTACATTTCTTTATAATACATAGATTTGGTAGTGTAGGTGGCAAAATCCATTTATTATTATCCTAAAATCTGTCATAATGCTTCTACATTCCTTCTGTTCAATATGGATCATAACAAATACCAGGGTTTGGAAACATTTTGATCTGAGGATGAGTCACTCCCTCATAACTTCAGAGTACAAGTCTAAAAAAAAACATCAGTGACATTAAAACCAGTCTAACCTGTGTTAGAAACCCAGTCTGAGTCAGGTGAGTCCCAGACCAGGTGATGTAGTTCTACTATCTGTCCACTAGATGGTGCCACCTAAACATTTAATGCCTCAACATCAGCTCAGCAGAGAAAGATGAGGTGCAACAAGGTGGATTTAAGAGTCTCATTGATGATATTCAATGGCTCCATTAATTTTAGTTTTGAGTACAACTAAAATGTATTACTGACTTCCTGAAAGCCGTTCTCATGTCGTCACATAAATCTAGAAGGCCGTGCCCTCGAAACGTCATGTACAGATTTCTCTGGAGGATTCTCACCTGCTGAACTCACTTCAGGTCGATTTACAGACACTTTCCACCTTCATGTGTAGAGGAAACATCTGGAAAGAAGAAGCTGCTCGTTCTCCCTCGTCAGTCCTGGTGTCTGTGAGCATCTGATCTGAGGACGAGTCACTTCCTCAAAACTTCAGGGTGCAGTTCTAAAGAACAAACATCAGTGAGTCATCAAATACCAGTCTAACCTGTGTCAGTAACTTTGTTCTTTCTGTCTGTAAGTTAATTGTGTCACATACGCTGCCCTGTAACCGCCCACACAATCACTGGATCACATCTAATGTAGATACTTTACATATTGTGTAATTTACTCATGGAACAGTTTGTACAACCACAGAAGGATTAAAAATTACATCCAATTCACAAGACAATTATTTATAGTGAAAAATAATCTGTGGAAAGAGTGGACATGAGTTGGAGTCGGAAACATCCACAAACGCCAAAAGAAATAATGAATTGGAATGAAAACCTGCTTCATTATTAACTCCCTTCAGTTATTCCAAGTATCTATGAACAATAAACCAACCACCAACTGTTCCCAACAATATTTTAGTAATGAACTTATTCAATACAACAAGATATTGAGTACAGGGCACATTAGTTTCTCATAACCATCAGTAACATGGCACAAACTCTCAGATTTGGTTCAGTGGCTTTGGGGTCCTCAGCAGGAACTGATACCACTGTTACAGTTTGGTGTAGCATCCTCTAAATGTATATTATATAATCTAAAATTACTTTTGTTTGACTGGTTAAAGAGCCTCCAAATATATATCAAACTTTGGTTGAGCACCGCCACAATTTGTCATGATTCTTAAATTGTTATTTATTATGATCCCGAACTTTTGAGCCCAGAATTAATCACAACAACAAAAACAGGAAGTGCATCTTGAAACCTCCTATGGACTTACTGTACTTGTAAATACTATAACTGTGATTACAACTGAAAAGAGAAACTCAAACATGGTTCACTTTTTCAACTTGCTTGAGGGGTTCCAGATCCCTGAGGAGTCCGAAGCAGCCACTTAGTAACAGTTAACTAATAAACAACAAATGATCTAATGGATCAGTTGAATTATTTTGCTGTTAAAGTGCCGTTTTAAATCAAGAGCTTCAGTCATGGTTCTGTTTATATAATTAACAACTTTGTCTGATTACTAAAACCAAAGTCAACAGAGGCAGTTGATAACCAGCTTCAGGATACCAGTTATCCAGGATCACCAATACTCAGCTCAGTGAAGCCAGAAACACCAAACCACCAAATCCAAACTAAGTTGAACATCATTTGAGAAACAGACTTTTCTCTGTGTTTGCAAAATGTTTGGTTTAAACACTATAATCACTTTATCAAACGCACCTCAGCCAAGTTGATCCAAGCTGTCAGACCAGTCATGACACATTTTTCAGTCAAGATCAGATCTCAGTTGACCGTTCAACTGTAGTTGATTCCCAGAAACAGTCCGTGTAAAATACCACAGTGAGTTTAAGGAAATCAACTCAACTTTCATCAATTAACCTGATTTAAATTGAAATGATTTCAGAAAACTTACAATATCTATTGATCACATTAAGAGACATTTCAGAAACTAAAGTCAAGATCAAGTCTGGTGATTTCAAATCTTGAGTTAAATCAGTGCGTCTCACTGTAGATTAGAACAAGGAACAAAGTGAACAAACTATTCAGTACTCAGTTAGTTAACTTACACTTTTAGAAATCCTGAAGTCTAGTCTCTATAAAACTGACATAACTCCATGTTTTTAAAGCGTAGCTGCAGTAATAGATGCACATCACACTCAAAACCACAGACCATGAACTTTAAACCAGCCAGTCACCATCAGGAAACATTTCTACTGTCCAGGTAAACATCGATACGACACAGTGATCTGTTCATCACACATGTACAGATTTCTCTGGTAGGATTCACCTGCTGAACTCACCTCAGGTCGACTTACACACCTTCATATGTAGAGAAGAAGCTGCTCACTCTCCTTCGTCAGTCCTGGTGCCTCTGTGTGTCTGATCTGAGGACGAGTCACAGCCTCATAACTTCAGAGTCCAAGTCTCAAAAACATCAGTGACGTGAAAACCAGTCTAACCTGAGACAGACATTCAGTCTGTGCCAGAGGAATCACAGACCAGGTGATGTAGTTCTACTATCCGTCCACTAGATGGTGCAAAATAAACATCTGATGCCCTGAGTATCAGCTCAGCAGAGAGAGCTGCAAATGAGTCGCTAATCTTGAAACCTGTTCTTGTTACACTCTGTTAGAGCAGAGGTCACAGATTTAATGTTTAGATGACATATCTACATTTAAATCTAGACCATAATAATCTGTGCTGCTCCAACTGAGCAGACATGGATCCACAACAAGGACAAGTAAATGAAACTAAATAAAATGACTTTCCATCGCAGGGCAAACCAGGACATTTGAAGCAGCTCTTCTTTTGACTGAATTTTATCATTCTTCCATTTAAACCTCATCTCTGGAAGAAAAACAAGACGTTGTGAATAAACCTGAAGAAATGATATCAGATGTGAGGCAACACAAAGACACTGTGAAAGACAAGGTGCTTTTGTCAAAATCTGTGAAGAGACACAGCAAAGAAAAATGTAAAACTTGGTGCTCAAAGTTCCCACAGTGTGTGACACTCAGGTTACAAGTTGAACTTTGACCCTATTTTT
>NW_019525498.1:91861-92410 GCF_002814215.2 Seriola lalandi dorsalis
TAGGATTCACCTGCTGAACTCACCTCAGGTCGACTTACACACCTTCATATGTAGAGAAGAAGCTGCTCACTCTTCTTCGTCAGTCCTGGTGCCTCTGTGTGTCTGATCTGAGGACGAGTCACAGCCTCATAACTTCAGAGTCCAAGTCTCAAAAACATCAGTGACGTGAAAACCAGTCTAACCTGAGACAGACACTCAGTCACTGCCAGAGGAATCACAGACCAGCTGATGTAGTTCTACTATCTGTCCACTAGATGGTGCAAAAGAAACATCTAATGTGCTGAGTATCAGCTCAGCAGAGAGAGCTGCAAATGAGTCGCTAATCTTGAAACCTGTTCTTGTTAAACTCTGTTGGAGCAGAGGTCACAGATTTAATGTTTAGATGACATATCTACATTTAAATCCAGACCATAATAATCTGTGCTGCTCCAACTGAGCAGACATGGATCCACAACAAGGACAAGTAAATGAAACTAAATAAAATGACTTTCCATTGCAGGGTAAACCAGGACATTTGAAGCAGCTCTTCTTTTGACTGAATTTTTATCA
>NW_019525498.1:92460-94037 GCF_002814215.2 Seriola lalandi dorsalis
ACTTTAGCTTAGCGGTTAGCGCTAGCTTCTCTCTCTCTCTCTGTTGCTCGGTGTGTCTTGGATCAACAGATGAACTTGTTTATCAGAGTGTGGTGTTGTTGTAACTTCAGTGTGGAGGATTGTGATGTTTATTACATCTTCAGTGATGTCTGCTGTCTTACCTTCGACACACAGCTCCGCTCTTTAACTTGTCAGGTGATCTGAAAGTAAACTCAACAAACTTCTGTCGCAGTGTCCCGCCTACAGCACCATCTGGTTGGTTACATGTCACGAGTGATAGCCTATCAACACTGAAGGCTGCTGTGTACACAGACCGGAAAAGACTAGAGCAACTCCAACTCCAAGCAGAGTGATAAAGTCATATGTATATGACGACATCTTAATGTTTGCAACACCTGAAGCCGCTGTATGATTTATGATACACTGACAAACTGAGATCTGCTTGTTACAGTTACTTTCTAAATGGCTAAACAACTTTCATTAGGAAGGTGCTGAAGCTGCCAGGATCCTCTGCAAAGTAAACATGGGTCTGGTAAAACCCAGCTGAGGGTCAGCAGGTCTACATGATGTTCTGCCTCGTTTCCCTCTCACTGAACTGAACATGTCCAACCTCAGCTTCTATCAGCACGTCTCACTGTGATCAATGTTGAAGAATCAGGGGAAGATTGTCTGTATTTATTTCTTTTCCTCAAAACTTACTGACATTATACATGAACCATCTTTCAACTGAAGGAGTCGACATGTACATGTGCAGTAAATACTCCCATTCAGTGTAACCAACATACAGGATTATGTAAAACCTGTAAAACTCCCCAGATTCAAAATTCTGTCATTGATATTTCCTTTGCCATTGTCTATAACAGAGATAACAAAATACAAAACAAAGTCCTCCCTGTTGAATCAGTGTTGAATTAGTGCTCGGCATTTTGATTGGTTTACATTACAAAGGAATAAAACTGTGACATACAGACTTTAATAGTTCATGTAGTGATTGTACTGTACTTTTCAGAGGAAATGCTGCCACCTCATGGTCAAACATGAAACTGCACCGTCATTTAGATCAAGGCTCTGCTGCTTATACAAACATCACACCTACAAAAGTCTTTTGCTTTCAATAATCAATCCGTTAAGAACAAGTAGAAGTGTTTCCTGTGTATTCATTGTGTTAGCAGTGAAGTCCATTTACACAGTTGTACATGTGAACAGAGCTGGATGCTGCTCATTGATCCTGACAGTAACAACAGCAGAGTGAACAGAGACAAAAATAAACATTAGACAGAATGAAAATCATTTTACAAAAGTGTTACAATGTTGATCATCAAAGTGATGAAATCAGACTAATGAATGTTCAGTGTCTGAGTCTGAGACAGATCTGCTTCACAGTGCAGAGTGTGTGTGATGGTGAACAGAGTCCACTTTGATGTCAGCAGCTGACCTGCAGTCAGCAGAGTTTCTGTCCACAGGAGAGACTCTCAGACCTACAGACACAGAGACACTGAGGAATCAGGTAAAATCCTGAACCCAGGATACAGAGGTTCAGTGAAGGTGGTGTTGAAGGTGTGGAGGTGGATCAGTGA
>NW_019525498.1:94057-95970 GCF_002814215.2 Seriola lalandi dorsalis
GACCTCTGAGCTCTGCTGCTCAACTCTGTGGAGAAAACACCAACTTTAAGGAAGATGAACGACTCCACTCTGATACACCTTATTACAGGTGACTGATGGATGGTGATGGATAAGAGGGAGTGATCTGTGGGATGATAACGCTGGGAACACCTCAGGGTCTCATCATCATCATCATCATCATCATCATCATCATCATCATCATCATCATCAGTCCTGGGCAGCAGAGCAACGTCCAGGGTTTGGTTTCTGTTTGGATGTTCAGTTTTAAATTCTTACCTTCCATCAGCAGGTTGTTGAACTTTGAAGTTAAGAGGAAGAATCAATGACCGGTCACTCTTCATGGACACACAGCTGGGTTCAGGAGAGTCTGGTCTCTGCTGCTGCTTCCTGACACTAACAAACAAGTGACAAATGAAAAGCAGTTTTAATCTGAGAACAGATGGATTGTGAGCAGACTGTCTCCAGGTGAAATGTTAGCAGCAGATAGAGAATCAGTAAGAAGACAGTGGTTGAGTAACGTTCTCCTGTTCATCAACATGTCTCCTGTCTAATCAGTGGTTGGCTCTTTGTTCACTAAGACAGGAGTTTTTCAAAGCTGTTATTGAGTAGTTGATGGCAGATGTGACAGTGAGTGTGAATAATGATGGAGCAGTGATGTGAGTCATGGACAATTAGAGATCCTCATCTCACCTCTGAGCTCTGGTCTTTCTCTCATGTTCCCCCCACAGAGTGGTTTTAGAGGGAGGGGCTCCCTCCTCTCTGTCCTCACACTGATCCATGGCAGAGCCCCCACCTTCACACCAACACAACAACATGCTTCATTACAACAGGGTTTACTTCACAGGAAACATTAGTTCTCATTACTGTCACTAACATGTCACAAATAAACCTCACCCTCACTTCCTCCCAACAACACCCTGTTTGTTATTGCAGATATCGGGCGACTGTAACAGCTCTAAGAATTTAACACAGAGAGCCCACAATCCAAAATCTGTTATTCATGTTTATCCCATATTCAAATATTACACTACATTTCTTTATAACATATAGATTTGGTAGTGTAGGTGGCAAAATCCATTTATTATTATCCTAAAATCTGTCATAATGCTTCTACATTCCTTCTGTTGTATATGGACCTGGTCACTTTGTCTCATGGAATCAGATGCTGTTTCAGGTTCTTTTGGTCAAAATGTGAAATTATCACAAATTTACGGATCATAACAAATACCAGGGTTTGGAGACATTTTGATCTGAGGATGAGTCAAACCCTCATAACTTCAGAGTACAAGTCTAAAAAAAACATCAGTGACATCAAAACAAGTCTAACCTGTGTTAGAAACCCAGTCTGAGTCAGGTGAGTCCCAGACCAGGTGATGTAGTTCTACTATCTGTCCACTAGATGGTGCCTTCTAAACATTTAATGCCTCAACATCAGCTCAGCAGAGAAAGATGAGGTGCAACAAGGTGGATATACGAGCCTCATTGATGATATTCAATGGCTCCATTAATTTTAGTTTTGAGTAGAACTAAAATTTAATTGTTCAGTCTTCAACGTCTTAAAATGTATTTACTGACTTCCTGAAAGCCGTTCTTATGTCGTCACATAAATCAAGTAGGCCGTGCCCTCGAAACGTCATGGACAGATTTCTCTGGAGGATTCTCACCTGCTGAACTCACTTTCTCTCCCTCGTCAGTCCTGGTGTCTGTGAGCATTTGCTCTGAGGACGAGTCACTTCCTCAAAACTTCAGGGTGCAGTTCTAAAGAAAAAACATCAGTGAGTCATCAAATACCAGAGTCTTGGTCTCCGGTCACTCTCTCTTAAACTCTCTTGAGTTTAAGAGAGAAACTCAAACATGGTTCACTTTTTCAACTCGTCTGAGGGGCTCCAGATCCCTGAGGAGTCCGAAGCAGC
>NW_019525498.1:96020-97264 GCF_002814215.2 Seriola lalandi dorsalis
CCATGTTCTCCTCCAGCAGCTGGAACAGATGATAAACTGATCATTTCATTTAGAAAACAACATGTGACTCATGTGTCAGTCTGAAGGCCTGCTGGTCTAAACACAGCAACATGGACACTGTTAGGACCTGGATGGAAATTCAGCATTTAATCTGTGGTTGATGGAGTTAAACAGTATCAGTGTGATTGTACATGTACAGACCATAAAGATGGAGTCCAGGTCTGGTTGATGCTGCTGGGCAGACTGATCACTGTCGACCTCTGAGCTCTGCTGCTCAACTCTGTGGAGAAAACACCAACTTTAAGGAAGATGAACGACTCCACTCTGACACACCTTATTACAGGTGACTGATGGATGGTGATGGATAAGAGGGAGTGATCTGTGGGATCATAACACTGGGAACACCTCAGGGTCTCATCATCATCATCAACGTCATCAGTGCTGGGCAGCAGAGCAACGTCCAGGGTTTGGTTTCTGTCTGGATGTTCAGTTTTAAATTCTTACCTTCCATCAGCAGGTTGTTGAACTTTAAAGTCAATAAGACGAAACATTGACCGGTCACTCTTCATGGACACACAGCTGGGTTCAGTAGAGTCTGGTCTCTGCTGCTGCTTCCTGACACTAACAAACAAGTGACAAATGAAAAGCAGTTTTAACCTGAGAGACACAGACTGGGATTATTGTCCTGGTGAACATGTGCAGATTTTCTAACCAGGGGACGATGAAGTGATTGAGATGATGTCAGTCGTATCCACATCAAATAACGAAGTGGGGATCAGAGAGTCGTGTGCTAAGAGGTTTTCTCTACTATGTTTCTCACGACTCAAGTTCAGGAGAGTCAGATAACATCACAGTTCAGTTTTAAATTCTTACCTTCCATCAGCAGGTTGTTCACCTTTAAAGTCAATAAGACGAAACATTGACCCGTCACTCTTCATGGACACACAGCTGGGTTCAGGAGAGTCTGGTCTCTGCTGTTGCTTCCTGACACTAACAAACAGGTGACAAATGAAAAGCAGTTTTAACCTGAGAACAGATGGATTGTGAGCAGACTGTCTCCAGGTGAAATGTTAGCAGCAGATAGAGAATCAGTAAGAAGACAGTGGTTGAGTAACGTTCTCCTGTTCATCAACACGTCTCCTGTCTAATCAGTGGTTGGCTCTTTGTTCAAAGCTGTTATTGAGTAGTTGATGGCAGATGTGACAGAGAGTGTGAATAATGATGGAGCAGTGATGTGAGTCATG
>NW_019525498.1:97314-98025 GCF_002814215.2 Seriola lalandi dorsalis
TGCAGTCAGCAGAGTTTCTGTCCACAGGAGAGACTCTCAGACCTACAGACACAGAGACACTGAGGAACCAGGAAAGATCCAGAACCCAGGATACAGAGGTTCAGTGAAGGTGGTGTTGAAGGTGTGGAGGTGGATCAGTGAGTCAGAGACTCTGTAGAAGGACAGAGAGCCAGCAGGACAGTCCACATACACTGCTACTCTGTGAGAGACAGAGGAGGAGATGGATGTGTTTCTGTTGTTGTGCCAGACAGAGAAACCATGAACATCAGAGCAGTTCAGACTCCAGGACTGATCATTTCCTCCAAACCTACAGTCATCACTGTTTCCTTTCCTTCTGATTCCTCTGTAACTCACTGATATATAAACCTCTCCTCTCCACTCGACCTCCCAGTAACAGCGACCAGTCAGACCAGTTCTACACAGCAGCTGAGACCAGATGTTAAATCTGTCTGGATGATCAGGATATGACTGATCCTCTGTCACACGTGTCACCGTCCTGTTGTTGTCAGACAGTCTGAGTTTTCTGTTCACTGTGTTTTCATCCAGTTCCAGTTCACAGGAATCTGATGGAGAGAACAAGACACAACACAGCTGCAGTTTATCATCTGTTGATTCATCAACAACTTCACTGACAGTTACTGAAAGTGAATCATTTCATATTCAACTGTGAACAATGTTTGACTACATTTAAATTAAAATCCAACAGTCCAG
>NW_019525498.1:98045-98886 GCF_002814215.2 Seriola lalandi dorsalis
ACATTCAGCTCTCTGAAGGTGAATGGAAATGTGAACTGTATGTCCTGGTTGGCTTTGTCTTCAGCCCAGTCCAAAGTGAACTTCTGTGTTAAGACTGTTTTCCCAATGCCAGCCACTCCCTTTGTCATCACTGTTCTGATTGGTCCGTCTCTTCCAGGTGAGGCTTTAAAGATGTCTTCTTGTCTGATGGTTGTTTCTGGTCTGACTGGTTTCCTGGATGTTGTTTCAATCTGTCTGACCTCATGTTGATCATTGACCTCTCCAGTCCCTCCCTCTGTGATGTAGAGCTCTGTGTAGATCTGGTTCAGAAGGGTTGGGTTTCCTGCTTTAGAGATCCCCTCAAACACACACTGGAACTTCTTCTTCAGGTTAGATTTGAGCTGTTGTTGACAAACTGCAGCAGGACTCTCTGAATGACAAAGAATAAATAAAATCAGTGAATGAATTAAAAAGTCAATGTTTCAACATTTTCTTCCCCTAAAGAATGAGTAAATGAACATATTTCCCTCCATCTGGTGAGTAAACGTCTCATTGCTCCATCATGTTAAATCCTCTTACTGCTCTGCAGACAGTCAGCCAGCTCCTCCTGCTTCATTCTCCTCAGGAAGTTCACTGTGATCTTCAGAAACGCGTCTCTGCTGCTCCTCCTCTGCTCTTCATCCTCACCGTCCAACACCTCCTCCTCCTCCCTCTGACTCTCTGAGGATTCTGGGTAATCTGGTCTCAGGAGCCTCTGGACTCTCTTCAGCTCGTTCTTCACAAACGTGACCATGTTCTCCTCCAGCAGCTGGAACAGATGATAAACTGATCATTTCATTTAGAAAACAACATGTGACTCATG
>NW_019525498.1:98936-102694 GCF_002814215.2 Seriola lalandi dorsalis
CAAAGGAGCCAAACTAAGTTGAACTCGCCTGTTTGTCTCTGTGTTGGTGAAATGGTTGTTTGAAACACTATGACTAGTAACAGTTAATTAAATGCACCTCACCCAAGTTGATCCGAGATGTCAGACCAGTTCTGACACATTGTTCAGTAATGATGTGAGTTCAGTTTACAATTGAACTGTTGTTTCTCAGAAACACTGCATGTAAAACATCACTGAGTTAACTCAGTCAGTCTCACCGTAGATTAGAACGATGGACAGAGTGAACACACCGTTCAGTAACAGTTTTAGAGGTCCAGAAGTCTAGTCTCTAAAAAGCTGATATAACTGCATGTTTTTACAGTGCAGCTGCAGTAATAGATGTACATCATTGACAATTAACTCTGATAGAAATTCTTCAAAATATTTAAGCTCAACAGCATTAGATAGATACTTTGAACCAGCCAATCACGATCAAGAAACATTTCTACCGTCCAGTCACACAGTGACACAACACAGTGATCCTGTTCATCAGACATGTACAGATTTCTCTGGAGGATTCTCACCTGCTGAACTCACTTCAGGTCGACTTACAGACACTTTCCACCTTCATGTGTCGAGGAAACATCTGGAGAGAAGAAGCTGCTCGTTCTCCCTCGTCAGTCCTGGTGTCTGTGAGCATTTGATCTGAGGACGAGTCACTTCCTCAAAACTTCAGGGTGCAGTTCTAAAGAACAAACATCAGTGAGTCATCAAATACCAGTCTAACCTGTGTCAGTAACTTTGATCTTTCTGTCAGTAAGTTAATTGTGTCACATACGCTGCCCTGTAACCGCCCACACAATCACTGGATCACATCTAATGTAGATACTTTACATATTGTGTCAGTTTAGGTTTGTTGCATGGAGCAGTTTGTACAACCACAGAAGGATTAAAAATTACATCCAATTCACAAGACAATTATTTATAGTGAAAAATAATCTGTGGAAATAGTGAACACGAGTCGGAGTCGGAAACATCCACAAACACCAAAAGAAATAATGAATTGGAATGAAAACCTGCTTCTTTATTAACTCCCTTCAGTTATTCCAAGTATCTATGAACAATAAACCAACCACCGACTGTTCCCAACAATATTTTAATGAGGATGAATTTATTCAATACAACAAGATATTGAGTACAGGGTACAACAGTTTCTCATAACCATCAGTAACATGGCACAAATTCTCAGATTTGGTTCAGGGGCTTTGGGGTCCTCAGCAGGAACTGATACCAGTGTTACAGTTTGGTGTAGCATCCTCTAAATGTATATTATATAATCTAAAATTACTTTTGTTTGACTGGTTAAAGAGCCTCCAAATATATATCAAACTTTGGTTGAGCACCGCCACAATTTGTCATGATTCTTAAATTGTTATTTATTATGATCCCGAACTTTTGAGCCCAGAATTAATCCCAACAACAAAAACAGGAAGTGCATCTTTAAACCTTCTATGGACTTACTTTACTTGTAAATACTAAAACTGTGATTACAACTGAAAAGAGAAACTCAAACATGGTTCACTTTTTCAACTCGTCTGAGGGGCTCCAGATCCCTGAGGAGTCCGAAGCAGCCACTTAGTAACAGTTAATTAATAAACAACAAATGATCTAATGGATCAGTTGAATTATTTTGCTGTTAAAGTGCCGTTTTAAATCACGAGCTTCAGTCATGGTTCTGTTATATAATTAACAACTTTGTCTGATTACTAAAACCAAAGTCAACAGAGGCAGTTGATAACCAGCTTCAGGATACCAGTTATCCAGGATCACCAATACTCAGCTCAGTGAAGCCAGAAACACCAAACCACCAAATCCAAACTAAGTTGAACATCATTTGAGAAACAGACTGTTTGCAAAATGTTTGGTTTAAACACTATAATCACTTTATCAAACGCACCTCAGCCAAGTTGATCCAAGCTGTCAGACCAGTCATGACACATTTTTCAGTCATGATCAGATCTCAGTTGACCGTTCAACTGTAGTTGATTCAGAAACAGTGCGTGTAAAATACCACAGTGAGTTTAAGGAAATCAACTCAACTTTCATCAATTAACCTGATTTTAATTGAAATGATTTTCTTTTTCAGAAAATTAACAATATCTATTGATCACATTAAGAGACGTTTCAGAAAGTAAAGTCAAGATCAAGTCTGGTGATTTCAAATCTTGAGTTAAATCAGTGCGTCTCACTGTAGATTAGAACAAGGAACAAAGTGAACAAACTATTCAGTACTCAGTCAGTTAACTTACACTTTTAGAAATCTTGAAGTCTAGTCTCTATAAAACTGACATAACTCCATGTTTTTAAAGCGTAGCTGCAGTAATAGATGCACATCACACTCAAAACCACAGACCATGAACTTTAAACCAGCCAGTCACCATCAGGAAACATTTCTACTGTCCAGGTAAACATCGATACGACACAGTGATCTGTTCATCACACATGTACAGATTTCTCTGGTAGGATTCACCTGCTGAACTCACCTCAGGTCGACTTACACACCTTCATATGTAGAGAAGAAGCTGCTCACTCTCCTTCGTCAGTCCTGGTGCCTCTGTGTGTCTGATCTGAGGACGAGTCACAGCCTCATAACTTCAGAGTCCAAGTCTCAAAAACATCAGTGACGTGAAAACCAGTCTAACCTGTGACAGACACTCAGTCTGTGCCAGAGGAATCACAGACCAGCTGATGTAGTTCTACTATCCGTCCACTAGATGGTGCAAAATAAACATCTGATGCCCTGAGTATCAGCTCAGCAGAGAGAGCTGCAAATGAGTCGCTAATCTTGAAACCTGTTCTTGTTACACTCTGTTGGAGTAGAGGTCACAGATTTAATGTTTAGATGACATATCTACATTTAAATCCAGACCATAATAATCTGTGCTGCTCCAGCTGAGCAGACATGGATCCACAACAAGGACAAGTAAATGAAACTAAATAAAATGACTTTCCATCACAGGGCAAACCAGGACATTTGAAGCAGCTCTTCCTTTGACTGAATTTTTATCATTCTTCCATTTAAACCTCAAAAACAAGACGTTGTGAATAAACCTGAAGAAATGATATCAGATGTGAGGCAACACAAAGACACTGTGAAAGACAAGGTGCTTTTGTCAAAATCTGTGAAGAGACACAGCAAAGAAAAATGTAAAACTTGGTGCTCAAAGTTCCCACAGTGTGTGACACTCAGGTTACAAGTTGAACTTTGACCCTGTTTTACACCTGAGCACAAAGTCTTTTGTGCTTTGAACCTTTTCATATTTAATATAAAATCATATCTTACAGGTGTAGAAAGTTTAATTTACAATTACATTTGGAATTATTTATGAATGTCACTTTACAAGTTCAAAGTCCTTTGACCCTAATTTGAGCCCATACAGGTGCGGGGGTGTAGTCATGTAGTCATGTGTGCTGCTGGCCTGAGGTGGGCTCTGACATCCCTGTGAAAACACATAATTATACTAAATAAAATAAACTTTCCATTTCAGGGCAAACCAGGACATTTAAGGCAGCTACAGTAATGAGTAACATTTTTAATTAAAACTCATTTCATGTACTATTATTGACTCAGTCAGATGGAAGTTCTGCAGGAAGCTCCCATCAGTTTCTTTTTTTAAAGTATATTTTTTTGGGCTTTTATGCCTTTAATGGACAGCACAGTGGAGATTGACAGGAAACAGGGAGGCAGAGAGGGGGAATGACATGCAGCGAAAGGCCGTCCGATGCGGGATTCGAACCGG
>NW_019525498.1:102714-108184 GCF_002814215.2 Seriola lalandi dorsalis
TCTCTCTGCTGCAGACTCTGTTTGATAAGGATCAAACATATATTCATTTTAAAATGTGCTACTTTGGCTCTAAAGCAGCTGCTTGTCCCTGTCTGCAGTCAGCACTCTGTGGTCTGGAGCAGTGTCCCGCCCACTGCACCGTCTGATTGGTTACAGGTTCACATGCTGTTCAGACCTGTTACTTCATCACAGTGTCTAACTACCTGCTGCACATGTAAACTTACACTGGTTCTGCTCCAGCACTCACAGCTCTCTGCTCCTTTTAACCACTTTCACTAATTCAGCAGCTGTTTGCGTGCTGTTCAGATGTGCTAGTTACTTTAGCTTAGCGGTTAGCGCTAGCTTCTCTCTCTCTCTCTGTTGCTCGGTGTGTCTTGGATCAACAGATGAGCTTGTTTATCAGAGTGTGGTGTTGTTGTAGCTTCAGTGTGGAGGATTGTGATGTTTATTACATCTTCAGTGATGTCTGCTGTCTTACCTTCGACACACAGCTCCGCTCTTTAACTCGTCAGGTGATCTGAAAGTAAACTCAACAAACGTCTGTCACAATGTCCCGCCCACAGCACCATCTGGTTGGTTACATGTCACGAGTGATAGCCTATCAACACTGAAGGCTGCTGTGTGCACAGACCGGAAAAGACTAGAGCAACTCCAACTCCAAGCGGAGTGATAAAGTCATATGTATATGACGACATCTTAATGTTTGCAACACCTGAAGCCGCTGTATGATTTATGATACACTGACAAACTGAGATCTGCTTGTTAAGTTACTTTCTAAATGGCTAAACAACTTTCATTAGGAAGGTGCTGAAGCTGCCAGGATCCTCTGCAAAGTAAACATGGGTCTGGTAAAACCCAGCTGAGGGTCAGCAGGTCTACATGATGTTCTGCCTCGTTTCCCTCTCACTGAACTGAACATGTCCAACCTCAGCTTCTATCAGGACGTCTCACTGTGATCAATGTTGAAGAATCAGGGGAAGATTGTCTGTATTTATTTCTTTTCCTCAAAACTTACTGACATAATACATGAACCATCTTTCACCTGAAGGAGTCGACATGTACATGTGCAGTAAGTACTCCCATTCAGTGTAACCAACATACAGGATTATGTAAAACCAGTAAAACTCTCCAGATTCAAAATTCTGTCATTGATATTTCCTTTGCCACTGTCTATAACAGAGATAACAAAATACAAAACAAAGTCCTCCCTGTTGAATCAGTGTTGAATTAGTGCTCGGCATTTTGATTGGTTTACATTACAAAGGAATAAAACTGTGACATAAAGAGTTTAATAGTTCACACTGGTGTCATGTAGTGATTGTACTGGCAGCTGCAGAGACAGCAGGAGTAAAGGAAGTAGTTGTACTGTTGTTAGATCAAAGCTGATGCTTCAGTGTAAACTGAGTTTCAGAGGAAATGTTGCCACCTGGTGGTCAAACATGAAACTGCACCTTCATTTAGATCAAGGCTCTGCTGCTTATACAAACATCACAGCTACAAAATAAAAGTCTTTTGCTTTTAATAATCAATCCATTAAAAACATAAAGTGTTTCCTGTGTATTCATTGTGTTAGCAGTGAAGTCCATTTACACAGTTGTACATGTGAACAGAGCTGGATGCTGCTCATTGATCCTGACAGTAACAACAGCAGAGTGAACAGAGACAAAAATAAACATTAGACAGAATGAAAATCATTTTACAAAAGTGTTAAAATGTTGATCATCAAAGTGATGAAATCAGACTAATGAATGTTCAGTGTCTGAGTCTGAGACAGATCTGCTTCACAGTGCAGAGTGTGTGATGGTGAACAGAGTCCACTTTGATTTCAGCAGCTGACCTGCAGTCAGCAGAGTTTCTGTCCACAGGAGAGACTCTCAGACCTACAGACACAGAGACACTGAGGAACCAGGTAAAATCCTGAACCCAGGATACAGAGGTTCAGTGAAGGTGGTGTTGAAGGTGTGGAGGTGGATCAGTGAGTCAGAGACTCTGTAGAAGGACAGAGAGCCAGCAGGACAGTCCACATACACTGCTACTCTGTGAGAGACAGAGGAGGAGGAGATGGATGTTTCTCTCTTATTGTACCAGACAGAGTAACCATGAACATCAGAGCATCTCAGACTCCAGGACTGATCATTTCCTCCAAACAAACAGTATTCACTGCCTCCTTTCCTTCTGATTCCTCTGTAACTCACTGATATATGAACCAGTCCTCTCCACTCGACCTCCCAGTAACAGCGACCAGTCAGACCAGTTCTACACAGCAGCTGAGACCAGATGTTAAATCTGTCTGGATGATCAGGATATGACTGATACTCTGTCACAAATGTCACCGTCCTGTTGTCGTCAGACAGTCTGAGTTTTCTGTTCACTGTGTTTTCATCCAGTTCCAGTTCACAGGAATCTGATGGAGAGAACAAGACACAACACAGCTGCAGTTTATCATCTGTTGATTCATCAACAACTTCACTGACAGTTACTGAAAGTGAATCATTTCATATTCAACTGTGAACAATGTTTGACTACATTTAAATTAAAATCCAACAGTCCAGTTACTGAACATGAGAGTCCAGAAGAAACAAAGTCAGCTTTGTGTTGGTGCCACTGTTGATATAATGTATAAAATGTATTGATTAGTTTTGTTGGATCACTGCGTTCAGTTTGTTGTTTTTGTGGATTTTAAATTGATTGAATTCAAACATCTTTCCAGCCACACTGACAAAAAACAGAAGCTGAATCCTGAATGAAATTCATCTTTGAACTTAAGTCGAGAAAATGTAAAAATCTACTGTAACATGTGCAGCTGTGTTCTCATGAATCAAACTTAAAACACACTCACACTTCCTCAGACCAGGTCTCAGTCTCTGTGGTCCACAATGGTCCACCCTGGAGGAAGAAACAAAGTCAGAGTCAACTTCATCACCTTCACTCATATCCACCATGAAACATGAAGCAGAGCTCCTCAGTAAGTCAGAGAGACAGAGACACAGTGATAGAGCTGCTGGTGTCTGTCCATCTGTCCATACCTGAGACTGTCCAGTCTCCAGTGTGGATCCTCCAGTCCAGCAGACAGCAGCTTCACTCCTGAGTCTCCTGGATGATTGTAGCTCAGGTCCAGCTCTCTCAGATGGGAGGGGTTGGAGCTCAGAGCTGAGGCCAGAGAAGCACAGCCTTCCTCTGTGACCTGACATCCTGACAGACTGAACACACACACACACACACACACACACACACACACAGCAAACCTAACTAACCTGGACCATCATTTCATACAGTATAAGGTGACTCAGGCTCAGTTACATGTTGAACTGCTGCGAAAGAAGAAGTAACCAAGCAGAGGCTGAGCTGCTTATGGCTGGGGAATGGACTTTAACACAGGAAACTGAATTATCAAAAGCTGGCATTGAATGTTTGATCAGGTTTGTAATATGATCAACTTTTGTCAATTATAGAATATTTCTTTAAAGCAAAGTTTGGTTGCTTGAGTTCAAACATTTAACATTTAAGAAATATGAGAGTTTTTTAGTATAACACAATTGTGTCCGTCACTACAGAGGACATTACACTGACTTACATCCAATTCCTTTTAATGGACTTCTGTGCTGGGGCTGGTACCACAAACCTAATTCAACTTTGATTGTCTCTCTTTGGGTTTTACCTGCTTCACGGAGTCTAACATTGGTGACCCTGGATAAGTAATAGAACAACAGCTTCTCTGTTCTGCACAAACACACTACACATGTGACAACCACCTGAGTCAGCAAACCTCCTCAATACAATATTATAACCACATTTAATGCAAGATCATGAAAATGAATAAAAATCTCAACATTTAACTGTTACAAAAAGATGAATCCTGACCTTAGAGTTTCCAGTTTCCAGTGTTGTGTCCTCAGTCCAGCAGACAGCAGCTTCACTCCAGAATCCTGCAGGTCGTTGTTACGCAGGTCCAGGTCTCTCAGACTAGAGGACTGGGAGCTGAGGACTGAGGACAGAGCTTCACAACTTCTCCTTGAGAGTTTACAGCCACTGAGTCTGAAGAGGAATCAGCAAAACAAAAGAAAACAAGTATAAAAATTATTGTTTTCTGTATTTACAAAAGAAAAACATACAGTTAATGTAGATGGATAAATGTGCACATACACAGCTTTGTTAGAGGCTTTGACCACTGGCAGCAGCTTCAGAAGAGCTTCCTCTGAAGCAGAGTATTTCTTCAGGTCAAACACGTCCAGATCTTCTTCTGATGACAGTAAGATGAAGACCAGAGCTGACCATTGAGCAGGGGACAGTTTATCTGTGGAGAGACGTCCTGATCTCAGGGACTGTTGGATCTGCTCCAGTAGAGAACGATCATTCAGTTCATTCAGACAGTGGAACAGGTTGATGCTTTTCTCTGCAGAGGGAGTCTCTTCAATCTTCTTCTTGATGTACTGAACTGTAGTCTTTTTGCTCTGTGAGTTACTTCCTGTCTTTGAAAACAGACCTCGTAGGAGAGTTTGATTGGTCTGCAGTGAAAGACCCAGGAGGAAGCGGAGGAATAAGTCCAGGTTTCCATTTGGACTCTGTAAGGCCTCGTCCACAGCTCTCTGGTAGAAGAGTGTTGGTTCAGGTTTGTTTCTAAACAGTTTAGACCACCAGGAGGTTGATTGTTTATCTGACATCAGATTGACTCCAGAGTTGATGAAGGTCAGATGGACATGAAGAGCAGCCAGAAACTCCTGAACACTCAGATGGACGAAGCAGAACACCTTGTCCTGGTACAGGCCTCTCTCCTCTTTAAAGATCTGTGTGAACACTCCTGAGTACACTGAGGCTGCTCTGATATCGATGCCACTTTCTGTACCCCCAGCCTTTTTAATTCCAAATAAGCCTCCGTCTTTCACAGACTAAAGACCTGATGGTCTTCAGAGAGCAGCATGAGACTGTGAGTACATCAGTATTCATTGTTGGCTGTTGTAATCAGCAGTCCCATCTGTGGATGGACATTTACACACCATAAATATGGAGTCCAGGTCTGTATGACGCTGCTTGGTGGACTGAACCCTGGGAACCTCGGAGTTGTCCTGCAGGACTCTGTGGAGAAAAGACACAGGTACACACAACTTGTTACAGGTGTTGTTTTCTATGAATATCAGTGGAAACACAACACAGGACAAAGTGTTAGATCAACATTTGATACCTTTTCTCACAAGACTTGAACAACAGAATTATCAGCTTTTACCTTTTTTCTTTGACAGGAAAACCCATAGACCGGTCTCTCGTCATGGACACACAGCTGGGTTCAGGAGAGTCTGGTCTTTGCTGCTGGTTGCTGGTAGAAACAACAAATTGACAAAGGAAAATAATTATTAATCAGAATACTGAACAGATTGTCACCAAACAAATCAAAAATCAAGTAATGGCAAATTTTCATTTGTGTAGCCCAGTATCACCCTGAATATCTCCACAAGCTGGTTGAGCCTAAGAAAAC
>NW_019525498.1:108234-108928 GCF_002814215.2 Seriola lalandi dorsalis
ACACACAGCTGGGTTCAGGAGAGTCTGGTCTCTGCTGCTGCATCCTGACACTAACAAACAAGTGACAAATTATGTGAATTTTTCTAATCACACTTGAGAGACACAGACTGGGATTATTGTCCTGGTGAACATGTGCAGATTTTCTAACCAGGGGACGATGAAGTGATTGAGATGATGTCAGTCGTATCCACATCAAATAACGAAGTGGGGATCAGAGAGTCGTGTGCTGAGAGGTTTTCTCTACTATGTTTCTCATGACTCAAGTTCAGGAGAGTCAAATAACAACACAGTTCAGTTTTAAATTCTTACCTTCCATCAGCAGGTTGTTCACCTTTAAAGTTATTAGGATGATCCATAGACCCGTCACTCTTCATGGACACACAGCTGGGTTCAGGAGAGTCTGGTCTCTGCTGCTGCATCCTGACACTAACAAACAAGTGACAAATGAAAAGCAGTTTTAACCTGAGGACAGATGGATTGTGAGCAGACTGTCTCCTGGTGAAATGTTAGCAGCAGATAGAGAATCAGTAAGAAGACAGTGGTTGAGTAACGTTCTCCTGTTCATCAACATGTCTCCTGTCTAATCAGCTGTTGGCTCTTTGTTCACTAAGACAGGAGTTTTTCAAAGCTGTTATTGAGTAGTTGATGGCAGATGTGACAGTGAGTGTGAATAATGATGGAGCAGTGATGTGAG
>NW_019525498.1:108978-109782 GCF_002814215.2 Seriola lalandi dorsalis
TACACATGGGGCGCCCGCCCAGACCACTACGCCACACGACGCCCCAGCTCCCATCAGTTTCAAAGGAGGCGGCTGCACACAGCTCCAACTGCAGATACTGTAAACATGAATCCTGGAAAGATTTTAACAAGTTAGACGGTGCTTTGTGATTGGACTGTCATTGTCCAATCAGATTCAGGTGTAAAAACATGGTCAAAATTTTCACTTTTTAGGTTTTTTAGAGTTTTACATGCAGTTTTCTATAAGAAGCCGCTTAGGCCACAACTGAATACTTCACTTGCACATACACATGCATGCAAAATGTGAGAATACGTGTGGATGAGTATGAGGGTATATGAGTGTGATTATGTATCTATGTGTGAGCTGCAGTATGAATACATCCAGAAGGTACCACACTTTAACCAGAGGTTGCTCCCACTAGGTGACACACCACCCACCAATAAACATAAGAGAAGGGGTAAACATACAGGTGGAGGGAAAATGCATCATGGCGGTCAACAATGCAGCTCAGGCTGAAGCCGTCTCTCTGCTGCAGACTCTGCTTCTTAAGGATCAAACATATATTCATTTTAAAATGTGCTACTTTGGCTCTAATGCAGCCGCTTGTCCCTGTCTGCAGTCAGCACTCTGTGGTCTGGAGCAGTGTCCCGCCCACTGCACCGTCTGATTGGTTACAGGTTCACATGCTGTTCAGACCTGTTACTTCATCACAGTGTCTAACTACCTGCTGTACATGTAAACTTACACTGGTTCTGCTCCAGAACTCACAGCTCTCTGCTCCTTTTAACCACTTTCACTAATTCA
>NW_019525498.1:109802-111073 GCF_002814215.2 Seriola lalandi dorsalis
TTGACCCTGTTTTACACCTGAGCACAAAGTCTTTTGTGCTTTGAACCTTTTCATATTTAATATAAAATCATATCTTACAGGTGTAGAAAGTTTAATTTACAATTACATTTGGAATTATTTATGAATGTCACTTTACAAGTTCAAAGTCCTTTGACCCTAATTTGAGCCCATACAGGTGCGGGGGTGTAGTCATGTAGTCATGTGTGCTGCTGGCCTGAGGTGGGCTCTGACATCCCTATGAAAACACATAATTATACTAAATAAAATAAACTTTCCATTGCAGGGCAAACCAGGACATTTAAAGCAGCTACAGTAATGAGTAACATTTTTAATTAAAACTCATTTCATGTACTATTATTGACTCAGTCAGATGTAAGTTCTGCAGGAAGCTCCCATCACTTTCAAAGGAGGCGGCTGCACACAGCTCCAACTGCAGATACTGTTAACATGAATCCTGGAAAGATTTTAAAAAGTTAGACGGTGCTTTGAGAAGCCGCTTAGGCCACAACTGAATACTTCACTTGCACATACACATGCATGCAAAATGTGAGAATACGTGTGGATGAGTATGAGGGTATATGAGTGTGATTATGTATCTATGTGTGAGCTGGAGTATCTATACATCCAGAAGGTACCACACTTTAACCAGAGGTTGCTCCCACTAGGTGACACACCACCCACCAATAAACATAAGAGAAGGGCTAAAGATACAGGTGCAGGGAAAATGCATCATGGCGGTCAACAATGCAGCTCAGGCTGAAGCCGTCTCTCTGCTGCAGACTCTGTTTGATAAGGATCAAACATATATTCATTTTAAAATGTGCTACTTTGGCTCTAAAGCAGCTGCTTGTCCCTGTCTGCAGTCAGCACTCTGTGGTCTGGAGCAGTGTCCCGCCCACTGCACCGTCTGATTGGTTACAGGTTCACATGCTGTTCAGACCTGTTACTTCATCACAGTGTCTAACTACCTGATGTGCATGTAAACTTACACTGGTTCATCTCCAGCACTCACAGCTCTCTGCTCCTTTTAACCACTTTCACTAATTCAGCAGCTGTTTGCGTGCTGTTCAGATGTGCTAGTTACTTTAGCTTAGCGGTTAGCGCTAGCTTCTCGCTCTCTCTCTGTTGCTCGGTGTGTCTTGGATCAACAGATGAACTTGTTTATCAGAGTGTGGTGTTGTTGTAACTTCAGTGTGGAGGATTGTGATGTTTATTACATCTTCAGTGATGTCTGCTGTCTTACCTTCGACACACAGCTCCGCTCTTTAACT
>NW_019525498.1:111093-113474 GCF_002814215.2 Seriola lalandi dorsalis
ATGGTTGTTTCTGGTCTGTCTGGTTTCCTGGATGCTGTTTCAATCTGTCTGACCTCATGTTGATCATTGACCTCTCCAGTCCCTCCCTCTGTGATGTAGAGCTCTGTGTAGATCTGGTTCAGAAGGGTTGGGTTTCCTGCTTTAGAGATCCCCTCAAACACAAACTGGAACTTCTTCTTCAGGTTCGATTTGAGTTCACGTCGACAAACTGCAGCACGACTCTCTGAATGAACAAAGAACAAATAAGATCAATGAATAAATTAAAAAAGTCAAGGTTTAATCTTTCCCATAAAGTCTCTTGAGTCGTTATGTCTCATTCCTCCATCATGTTAAATCCTCTTACTGCTCTGCAGACAGTCAGCCAGCTCCTCCTGCTTCATCCTCCTCAGGAAGTTCATAGTGATCTTCAAAAATGCCTCTCTGCTGCTCCTCCTCTGCTCTTCATCCTCATCGTTCACCACCTTATCATCATTCCTCTGATTGTGGAAGAATTCTGGGTAATCTGGACTCAGAACCCTTTGGAATTTCCTCAACTCGTTCTTCACAAAATGTACAATGTTCTCCTCCAGCAGCTGAAAGACAATAACATACGGTGTAAACCTCAGTTTCAGTTTAAACTCATGGATCATATCATCAGGTCATCAGTCACCAGTGCTGGACTCGGGCTGGTGCTGTAAACTAATAGAGCCCAACACTGCCCCCTCAATACATTAATTTAGTCACTGAAAAATCTGGGTATTAATTGTGACTGTGGCTGAAGATGGATCATACCACCTGAAACAGTTAATTGATTAATTATTCCATCCTCACTAAACCCTGTAGGCACAGAATCCACGTAGGTCCAAGAGAGAACAAAATAAACCTCTCCACAATATTTTGGCAGGAAAGAGAAACAACTACAGCAGCAAACTCATCTCACTGCAGAACAGAGAGGTTCAGGAGATCCTTTGTTCCCACTGCCATCAGGCCATACAACAACTCAGGCAAAGATTGTGGGCTAATTAAATTATTATTGTTTAGATAGATAGATAGATAGATAGATAGATAGATAGATAGATAGATAGATAAATAGATAGATAGATAGATAGATAGATAGATAGATAGATAGATAGATAGATATAGCCTGATGGCAGTGGGAACAAAGGATCTCCTGAACCTCTCTGTTCTCAGTGAGATGAGACGTTTGCTGCTGTAGCTGCTTCTCTGTCCTGCCAGAATGTTGTGGGGAGGGTGATTGTTATTGTGTATGTTATTAATATTTGGTATTATATAATATTATGATATTATATATTGTAGATGAATGATGAAAAGAGAGACCAGAAACGTTTTGTAACCACACCCCCAGCCTTTTTAATTCCAAATCAGCCTCCGTCTTTCACAGACTAAAGACCTGATGGTCTTCAGAGAGCAGCATGAGACTGTGAGTACATCAGTATTCATTGTTGGCTGTTGTAATCAGCAGTACCATCTGTGGATGGACATTTACACACCATAAATATGGAGTCCAGGTCTGTATGACGCTGCTTGGTGGACTGAACCCTGGGAACCTCGGAGTTGTCCTGCAGGACTCTGTGGAGAAAAGACACAGGTACACACAACTTGTTACAGGTGTTGTTTTCTATGAATACCAGTGGAAACACAACACAGGACAAAGTGTTAGATCAACATTTGATACCTTTTCTCACAAGAGTTGAACCACAGAATTATCAGCTTTTACCTTTTTTCTTTGACAGGAAAACCCATAGACCAGTCTCTCGTCATGGACACACAGCTGGGTTCAGCAGACTGTTGTCCACCCTTGAAGTTGAAAGGACGATACATTGACCCGTCACTCTTCATGGACACACAGCTGGGTTCAGGAGACTGTTGTCCACCCTTGAAGTCAATAGGACGATACATTGACCCGTCACTCTTCATGGACACACAGCTGGGTTCAGCAGACTGTTGTCCACCCTTGAAGTCAATAGGACGATACATTGACCCGTCACTCTTCATGGACACACAGCTGGGTTCAGCAGACTGTTGTCCACCCTTGAAGTCAATAGGACGATACATTGACCCGTCACTCTTCATGGACACACAGCTGGGTTCAGGAGAGTCTGGTCTTTGCTGCTGGTTGCTGGTAGAAACAACAAATTGACAAAGGAAAATAATTAATAATCAGAATACTGAACAGATTGTCACCAAACAAATCAAAAATCAAGTAATGGCAAATTTTCATTTGTGTAGCCCAGTATCACCCTGAATATCTCCACAAGCTGGTTGAGCCTAAGAAAACAAGGAACAACAAACAAAACAGCAACAGAACAAAAGTAAAATATAAAAGTGGCTTCATGTGTGAATAATGATGGAGCAGTGATGTGAGTCATGGACAGTTAGAG
>NW_019525498.1:113524-115222 GCF_002814215.2 Seriola lalandi dorsalis
GATCTCAGTGTTGTGGAAGTCCAGAGGAAGTCTACACTCATCCAGACCGTCAAAGATGAACACGACCTGGAACTGATCAAACCTGCAGATTCCTGCTTCTTTGGTTTCAGTAAAGAAGTGATGAACAAGTTCCACCAAGCTGAACTTTCTCTCCTTCAGCACATTCAGCTCTCTGAAGGTGAATGGAAATGTGAACTGTATGTCCTGGTTGGCTTTGTCTTCAGCCCAGTCCAAAGTGAACTTCTGTGTTAAGACTGTTTTCCCAATGCCAGCCACTCCCTTTGTCATCACTCTTCTGATTGGTTCATCTCTTCCAGGTGAGGCTTTAAAGATGTCTTCTTGTCTGATGGTTGTTTCTGGTCTGACTGGTTTCCTGGAAGCTGTTTCAAACTGTCTGACCTCATGTTCATCATTGACCTCTCCAGTCCCTCCCTCTGTGATGTAGAGCTCTGTGTAGATCTGGTTCAGAAGGGTTGGGTTTCCTGCTTTAGAGATCCCCTCAAACACACACTGGAACTTCTTCTTCAGGTTAGATTTGAGTTGTTGTTGACAAACTGCAGCATGGCTGTCTGAATGACAAAGAACAAATAAGATCAATGAATAAAAAAGTCAATGTTTCAACATTTTCTTCCCCTAAAGAATGAGTAAATGAACATATTTCCCTTCATCTGGTCAGTAAACGTCTCATTCCTCCATCATGTTAAATCCTCTTACTCCTCTGCAGACAGTCAGCCAGCTCCTCCTGCTTCATTCTCCTCAGGAGGTTCACTGTGATCTTCAGAAACGCCTCTCTGCTGCTCCTCCTCTGCTCTTCATCCTCACCACCCAACACCTCCTCTTCCTCCCTCTGACTCTCTAAGCATTCTGGGTAATCTGGTCTCAGGAGCCTCTGGACTCTCTTCAGCTCGTTCTTCACAAACGTGACCATGTTCTCCTCCAGCAGCTGGAACAGATGATAAACTGATCATTTCATTTAGAAAACAACATGTGACTCATGCGTCAGTCTGAAGGCCTGCTGGTCTAAACACAGCAACATGGACACTGTTAGGACCTGGATGGAAATTCAGTATTTAATCTGTGTATGATGGAGTTAAACAGTAACAGTGTGGTTGTACATGTACAGACCATAAAGATGGAGTCCAGGTCTGGTTGATGCTGCTGGGCAGACTGATCACTGTGGACCTCTGAGCTCTGCTGCTCAACTCTGTGGAGAAAACACCAACTTTAAGGAAGATGAATGACTCCACTCTGACACACCTTATTACAGGTGACTGATGGATGGTGATGGATAAGAGGGAGTGATCTGTGGGATGATAACGCTGGGAACATCTCAGGGTCTCATCATCATCATCATCAACATCAACATCATCAGTCCTGGGCAGCAGAGCAACATATAAGGTTTGGTTTCTGTCTGGATGTTCAGTTTTGAATTCTTACCTTCCATCAGCAGGTTGTTCACCTTTAAATAGAATAGGACGAAACATTGACCCCTCACTCTTCATGGACACACAGCTGGGTTCAGGAGAGTCTGGTCTCTGCTGCTGCATCCTGACACTAACAAACAAGTGACAAATTATGTGAATTTTTCTAATCACACTTGAGAGACACAGACTGGGATTATTGTCCTGGTGAACATGTGCAGATTTTCTAACCAGGGGACGATGAAGTGATTGAGATGATGTCAGTCGTATCCACATC
>NW_019525498.1:115242-118146 GCF_002814215.2 Seriola lalandi dorsalis
AAAGGAATTAAGAAAGAATTAATATTTATTATTATTATTGTAATGTATTGTTGATTAGGATCCTCCTCCTCCTTGTCGCCCGTGATTACAGGGGGACCACAGCTGGCTTCTTTGTGTCTTTTTGCCTGTTGGATTGAGTGAGGCATGGGAGGAAATGATACAGTTTTTCGACCGCTAAATACGTTAACAATAACAATAAAGACTCTAAACTATAAGTCAACCTAAGTTTCTTTTCCTTTTTATTTATTCATTTGTTTATATACCGAAAGTCAACCGGAGATCGTTTTTTGTTTATAGGAGTAAAAACCAAGTTTTTAGTTGAAGCCATCTCCGTGCGTGCTTATTTTGTTTTAGTGAGTCGTAGCCCTCCTCCTCACAGACTGTTCTTTTATTTTGAACTTTTTTGAATCATTTTTGACTTTGTTGGAATACAAGAGCAGCCATAACATACATATTATCACTGTATATTACATTTCTTCATAATACATAGATTTGGTAGTGTAGGTGGCAAAATCCATTTATTATTAACCTAAAATCTGTCATAATGCTTCTACATTCCTTCTGTTATATATGGACCTGGTCACTTTGTCTCATGGAATCAGATGCAGTTTCAGGTTCTTTTTTCAAATTGTAAAATTCTCACAAATTTACGGATCATAACAAATACCAGGGTTTGGAGACATTTTGATCTGAGGATGAGTCACACCCTCATAACTTCAGAGTACAAGTCTAAAAAAAACATCAGTGACATCAAAACCAGTCTAACCTGTGATAGAAACCCAGTCTGAGTCAGGTGAGTCCCAGACCAGGTGATGTAGTTCTACTATCTGTCCACTAGATGGTGCCATCTAAACATTTGATGCATCAACATCAGCTCAGCAGAGAAAGATGAGGTGCAACAATGTGGATTTAAGAGACTCATTGATGATATTTAATGCCACAATAATCTCTTCATGTGTTGTAACTCACTCAAAACTTATTTGTTGAACACAAAAGCTGGTGCAGCACCTTCCAAATGTTTTCAATAATACAATGTACAACCTCAATAAAATTCCCACATCTGGTTTTAATCTGTAAATTTAATACAGGGCTCCATTAATTTTAGTTTTGAGTACAACTAAAATTCAGTTGTTCAGTCTTTAACCTCTAAAAATGTATTACTGACTTCCTGAAAGCGGTTCTCATGTCGTCACATAAATCTAGTAGGCCATGCCCTCGAAATGTCATGTACAGATTTCCCTGGTTGGATTCTCACCTGCTGAACTCACTTCAGGTCGATTTACAGACACTTTCCACCTTCATGTGTCGAGGAAACATCTGGAAAGAAGAAGCTGCTCGTTCTCCCTCGTCAGTCCTGGTGTCTGTGAGCATTTGCTCTGAGGACGAGTCACTTCCTCAAACTTCAGGGTCCAAGTCTAATAACGTGAGTAAAATGTGAACGTAATATAAGACAACGTCCACTTTATTAGGTTTTTTAAACGAAAGCAGTCTCCGTCCAGACAAACGTTTTAGCTCGTTTCTGATACGATCTCCAGACTGCCACACCTGAAAACCCACACATACCTGAGCATGCGCGTACACTGAGCATGCGCGAGCCAGTGTGAACAGGACCACCATGAATGAAGTTCTTAATGTGATATGAGAAGAAACGCTGATACTTGCCGTTAAGTTCGATAACAGTGATATTCAACAAGGTGAAATGTAAATATGATCATGATGGAGCAGCTAATGTCTGAAGAGTCAGTCAGACTGAAATGTTCATTTATAATCATGAAATAATTAACAGTGTGAGGCTAATTGTTCTAATCAGACACATCAGAGGTTTAGTTTTTTATCTCCAGTCATGGTCCCAGTCTCCTCATGTTGTTCTGAGCTCAGTGATGAAGAGAGTGAAATCATCAGTGACAGGAATCCTGTCGGATTGAAGGATATTTGTTCAATAAAAATGAAGCAGTTATAGTTATTATATAGTATATTTATTTAGCGTGATAAACTCTTTTTTTTTAGAGTCTTTGTTTTAAAAGCAGAGTGACACATGGAAAGACTCAAACAGGAAATTATTCCACTGATTTATATTTTATATCTACTGCTCGTTATTATTATTGATCACTTTATCTCTTTTGTCCCCGTCAGGATCCTGTAGGAATGATGACTGTTTTTCCAGTGATTTGATTGGTCAGTAGTTTGACATGCACCGGATAAGATCAGGAGTTCAGCGTCAGTTACCATGTACTTCACACACGGACCATGATCAATGAATAATCATTTCTCATGTTCTGATTGGTCTCACTGATGAACAGTCCTATCACAGCTGCTGTTGTAGACGATGTGGTGTTTCTGAGTGAGGATGATGCAGCTGAAAATACTTTAACATTTAAAAACTGGACTAAATTGTAGTCTAAAAGTGAGGTTTAGAATAAAGGCTGTAGATGGTCCGAAACTGTTTTAACAACATTTAATTCACTGTATTTAAATTTACAACATGTTCAAATATAGTCATTGATGGTGTTGAGCAAGATTTCTGAATGTGACATCTGATAATTTACACTCAGCTTTAACCTCGTTGATTTTTTTAACTGAAAATCACTAAATATCCAGAAGCCCTTGCCCCCCTGTAGATCTGCCCCTGTTTGATCCTGACAGTAACAACAGCAGAGTGAACAGAGACAAAAATAAAAATCAGACAGAATGAAAATCATTTTACAAAAGTGTTAAAATGTTGATCATCAAAGTGATGAAATCAGACTAATCAATGGTCAGTGTCTGAGTCTGAGACAGATCTGCTTCACAGTGCAGAGTGTGTGTGATGGTGAACAGAGTCCACTTTGATTTCAGCAGCTGACCTGCAGTCAGCAGAGTTTCTGTCCACAGGAGAGACTCTCAGACCTACAGACACAGAGACAC
>NW_019525498.1:118166-118694 GCF_002814215.2 Seriola lalandi dorsalis
TTTGTGACATTAATTATGGCCTGTTGTGTTTATGATTTGTAGGTTTATTAAACACATCAGAGAAGAAAACTGAAGGTTTCCTGAACACAACTTATATCAGTCAAAGGTGAAGTACAACCTTACGAGCAGCACCTGAAGGCAACAAAACTCTTCTATAGAATCACTGACAGACAAAAAACCAGAAGAAACAAAGTCAGCTTTGTGTTTCCTCCACTGTTAATAAAATGTATTGATTAGTTTTGTTGGATCACTGCGTTCAGTTTGTTGTGTTTGTGGATTTTAAATTGATTGAATTCAAACTTCTTTCCAGCCACACTGACAAAAAACAGAAGCTGAATCCTGAATGAAATTCATCTTTGAACTTAAGTCGAGAAAATGTAAAAATCTAGTGTAACATGTGCAGCTGTGTTCTCATGCATCAAACTTAAAACACACTCACACTTCCTCAGACCAGGTCTCAGTCTCTGTGGTCGGCAATGGTCCACCCTGGAGGAAGAAACAAAGTCAGAGTCAACTTCATCACCTTCA
>NW_019525498.1:118714-119484 GCF_002814215.2 Seriola lalandi dorsalis
TCATGTGTTTGTATATCAAAACTTGTGTCTGCTTCAGCAGTCTGTCCACCTGTCAGTGAAAAGAGCGGCAAAACACAAGAGCAGTTTCACCATCGAGACACATCCACAAAGTTTCTAATGATGTCGTCACACAACCACTGAACCACTGTGTTCAATGAATCAGTGAAACTGACATCAACATCAACCAACAATGTTTTATTAGTAAGATTCAATCTTTCAGTCTATTTTCCATCTCAAACTCATCACCTGCAGCTGGCTCCAGAAAACCATGTGAACACTGATCTGAGGTCTGTGTGATGTTCACACACTCTGTTTATAGAAACACCAGTTTCTGTGTGAAAAATGGAGGATGTCTGGTATTTGTGCAGATGTATCACACATCTGGCCCCAGGTCTGTCATTCAGGGAGGAAGTGGAAGATAAATCCACCTCAGCTCACTTTACTCAACGTTTCAACATCTTTGTGACATTAATTATGGCCTGTTGTGTTTATGATTTGTAGGTTTATTAAACACATCAGAGAAGAAAACTGAAGGTTTCCTGAACACAACTTATATCAGTCAAACGTGTGATGTACGACCTTACAAGCAGCACCTGAAGGCAACAAAACTCTTCTATAGAATCACTGACAGACAAAAAACCAGAACAAGAAAAGTCAGCTTTGTGTTTCCTCCACTGTTAATAAAATGTATTGATTAGTTTTGTTGGATCACTGTGTTCAGTTTGTTGTGTTTGTGGAATTTAAATTGATTGAATTCAAACATCTTTCCA
>NW_019525498.1:119504-120891 GCF_002814215.2 Seriola lalandi dorsalis
CTGGTGTCATGTAGTGATTGTACTGGCAGCTGCAGAGACAGCAGGAGTAAAGGAAGTAGTTGTACTGTTGTTATATCACAGCTGATGGTTCAGTGTAAACTGAGTTTCAGAGGAAATGTTGCCACCTGGTGGTCAAACATGAAACTGCACCTTCATTTAGATCAAGGCTCTGCTGCTTATACAAACATCACAGCTACAAAATAAAAGTCTTTTGCTTTCAATAATCAATCCATTAAAACATGTAGAAGTGTTTCCTGTGTATTCATTGTGTTAGCAGTGAAGTCCATTAACACAGTTGTACATGTGAACAGAGCTGGATGCTGCTCATTGATCCCGACAGTAACAACAGCAGAGTGAACGGAGACAAAAATAAACATCAGACAGAATGAAAATCATTTTACAAAAGTGTTAAAATGTTGATCATCAAAGTGATGAAATCAGACTAATGAATGTTCAGTGTCTGAGTCTGAGACAGATCTGCTTCACAGTGCAGAGTGTGTGTGATGGTGAACAGAGTCCACTTTGATTTCAGCAGCTGACCTGCAGTCAGCAGAGTTTCTGTCCACAGGAGAGACTCTCAGACCTACAGACACAGAGACACTGAGGAACCAGGAGAGATGAAGAATCCAGGATACAGAGGTTCAGTGAAGGTGGTGTTGAAGGTGTGGAGGTGGATCAGTGAGTTAGAGGAGACTCTGTAGAAGGACAGAGAGCCAGCAGGACAGTCCACATATACTGCTACTATGTGAGAGACAGAGGAGGAGGAGATGGATGTTTTTCTGTTGTTGTGCCAGACAGAGTAACGACCACCATCATCATCAGAGCATCTCAGACTCCAGGACTGATCATTTCTTCCAAACAAACAGTTTTTACTGTTTCCTTTCCTGCTGATTCCTCTGTTACTCACTGATACAAAAACATCTCCTCTCCACTCGACCTCCCAGTAACAGTGACCAGTCAGACCAGTTCTACACAGCAGCTGAGGGCAGAAGTTAAATCTGTCTGGATGATCAGGATATGATTGATCCTCTGTTGCAAATGTCACCGTCCTGTTGTTGTCAGACAGTCTGAGTTTTCTGTTCACTGTGTTTTCATCCAGTTCCAGTTCACAGGAATCTGATGGAGAGAACAAGACACAACACAGCTGCAGTTTATCATCTGTTGATTCATCAACAACTTCACTGACAGTTACTGAAAGTGAATCATTTCATATTCAACTGTGAACAATGTTTGACTACATTTAAATTAAAATCCAACAGTCCAGTTACTGAACATGAGAGTCCAGATGTCAGTAATGTTCTGCTTGTTTTCTGCTGTGGACCTGAGGATGACGACTGATGGAGATCCACATCAATAAACATGTAGTGAATAAAGACTCACTAATAAA
>NW_019525498.1:120941-121521 GCF_002814215.2 Seriola lalandi dorsalis
TGTGATGTAGAGCTCTGTGTAGATCTGGTTCAGAAGGGTTGGGTTTCCTGCTTTAGAGATCCCCTCAAACACACACTGGAACTTCTTCTTCAGGTTAGATTTGAGAAGTTGTTGACAAACTGCAGCAGGACTCTCTGAATGACAAAGAACAAATAAGATAAATGAATAAATAAGTCAATGTTTACACATTTTCTTCCCCTGAAGAATGAGTAAATGAACATATTTCCCTCCATCTGGTCAGTAAACGTCTCATTCCTCCATCATGTTAAATCCTCTTACTGCTCTGCAGACAGTCAGCCAGCTCCTCCTGCTTCATTCTCCTCAGGAGGTTCACTGTGATCTTCAGAAACGCCTCTCTGCTCCTCCTCCTCTGCTCTTCATCCTCACCGTCCAACACCTCCTCCTCCTCCCTCTGACTCTCTAAGCATTCTGGGTAATCTGGTCTCAGGAGCCTCTGGACTCTCTTCAGCTCGTTCTTCACAAACGTGACCATGTTCTCCTCCAGCAGCTGGAACAGATGATAAACTGATCATTTCATTTAGAAAACAACATGTGACTCATGCGTCAGTCTGAAGGCCTG
>NW_019525498.1:121571-122386 GCF_002814215.2 Seriola lalandi dorsalis
TTGACCCTGTTTTACACCTGAGCACAAAGTCTTTTGTGCTTTGAACCTTTTCATATTTAATATAAAATCATATCTTACAGGTGTAGAAAGTTTAATTTACAATTACATTTGGAATTATTTATGAATGTCACTTTACAAGTTCAAAGTCCTTTGACCCTAATTTGAGCCCATACAGGTGCGGGGGTGTAGTCATGTAGTCATGTGTGCTGCTGGCCTGAGGTGGGCTCTGACATCCCTGTGAAAACACATAATTATACTAAATAAAATAAACTTTCCGTTGCAGGGCAAACCAGGACATTTAAGGCAGCTACAGTAATGAGTAACATTTTTAATTAAAACTCATTTCATGTACTATTATTGACTCAGTCAGATTGGACTGTTGTTGTCCAATCAGATTCACGTGTAAAAACATGGTCAAAATTTGCACTTTTTAGGTTTTTTAGAGTTTTACATGCAGTTTTCTATGAGAAGCCGTTTAGGCCACAACTGAATACTTCACTTGCACATACACATGCATGCAAAATGTGAGAATACATGTGGATGAGTATGAGGGTATATGAGTGTGATTATGTATATATGTGTGAGCTGGAGTATGAATACATCCAGAAGGTACCACACTTTAACCAGAGGTTGCTCCCACTAGGTGACACACCACCCACCAATAAACATAAGAGAAGGGGTAAAGATACAGGTGGAGGGAAAGTGCATCATGGCGGTCAACAATGCAGCTCAGGCTGAAGCCGTCTCTCTGCTGCAGACTCTGTTTGATAAGGATCAAACATATATTCATTTTAAAATGTGCTACTTTGGCTCTA
>NW_019525498.1:122406-125591 GCF_002814215.2 Seriola lalandi dorsalis
GAGGAGTGAGGGTCCACCAACTGGTTTCAAGCTGGTTTTCACTGACCAGGGGCCAGATGCAAAAAAACTGTGTGTAAACAAAGACAGAAAAACACATTGTTTTCTTCAGGATTATAAAGCTGTGAGTTCACATGGTTCTGTTTCATGAATCTCTGTCACTGTGGAAGTGGACGCACATATAGAAGAGCCATGTGAACACTGATCTGAGGTCTGTGTGATGTTCACACACTCTGTTTATAGAAACACCAGTTTATGTGTGAGGAATGGAGAATGTCTGGTATTTGTGCAGATGTATCACACATCTGGCCCCAGGTCTGCCATTCAGGGAGGAAGTGGAAGATAAATCCACCTCAGCTCACTTTACTCAACGTTTCAACATCTTTGTGACATTAATTATGGCCTGTTGTGTTTATGACTTGTAGGTTTATTAAACACATTAGAGAAGAAAATTGAAGGTTTCCTGAACACAACTTATATCAGTCAAACGTGTAAAGTACCAGCTTCATAGCAGCACCTGAAAGCAACAAAACTCTTCCATAGAATCACTGACAGACAAAGTCAGCTTTGTGTTGGCTTCACTGTTGATAAAATGTATAAAATGTATTGATTAGTTTTGTTCAGTCACTGTGTTCAGTGTGTTGTATTTGTCTTTCCACAACATCTTTGAACTTAAGTCGAGAAAATGTAAAAATCTAGTGTAACATGTGCAGCTGTGTTCTCATGAATCAAATTTAAAACGCACTCACACTTCCTCATACCAGCTCTCAGTCTCTGTGGTCGGCAATGGTCCACCCTGGAGGAAGAAACAAAGTCAGAGTCAACTTCATCACCTTCACTCATATCCACCATGAAACATGAAGCAGAGCTCCTCAGTTAGTCAGAGAGACAGAGACACAGTGAGAGAGCTGCTGGTGTCTGTCCATCTGTCCATACCTGAGAGTGTTCAGTCTCCAGTGTGGATTCTCCAGTCCAGCAGACAGCAGCTTCACTCCTGAGGCTCCTGGATGATTGTAGCTCAGGTCCAGCTCTCTCAGATGGGAGGGGTTGGAGCTCAGAGCTGAGGCCAGAGAAGCACAGCCTTCCTCTGTGACCAGACATCCTGACAGACTGAACACACACACACACACACACACACACACACACACACACACACACACACACACACACACAGACAGGACCTTACTGTCAGTATAAACTCACGAAGCCAAAACATTCACATTAGTCCAGTTTAAAAATCGGCATAAGATGCTCACAGCTGTAAAAAGATTGTAACTGACACTAAAGGAGGATTGTGTTGGTTTAAATTCAGCACTGAATGTGTGTTTTGTATTGGTTGATTGTATCAGCCATTTTTAGTATTCTTCACAATCATTGGTTTGTGGTCAGCAACATCCAATCATCTTCACACAGGTGTACAGGGAGAGGGTTGACGTGACTAAGTGTTGCTGAGAGGAAGACCCTGACTGTGGTCTGAGTTTCCCGCCTTCCCAGAGTTTTTCATGCCTGATCTCATCTATCTGTTTTTTTATTGGATATGAAGATGAAGTGGTGAAACACATGAGAAATTTTGATTGTGGAAACACAAAAATCATAATCAACATGGTGAAATGTAAAGAATACGATCACATAACTAGAATAGAATAAGAAGTTGTAGAACCACCAGAGATATTTTCCAAATATTCAAAGTGTGTGAGTGTATGAATAATATATGTCTTTACTATGGAGTGAGTAATTTTTGTTTTTCTTTCCCTGATGATGAAAAAATTATTCTGAATATCTGAGGCACTTAGAAAAGTCAAAGTAACATCATCATCACTTTTATTCCTGCATGAAGAAAACATCTCATATGAGGATGACAATATTATACAGTATGAAGGAACTATTTATTGAAAGTGCGCATTTAGGCTACACTATAACCTACTAGAACTACAGTTTTCTTAATCAGTGTCAGAGTCAAAAAACCTCCTCAGTACAATATTATGCTATATTTAATATGAGATCATGAAAATAAATAAAAAGTCTCAATATTTAACTTGACTGTTTACAAAAAAGATGAATCCAAACCTGAGACATTCCAGCCTGCAGTGTTGTCGCTCAAGTCCAGCAGACAGCAGCTTCACTCCTGAATCCTGCAGGTCGTTGTTGCTCAGGTCCAGGTCTCTCAGACTACAGGACTGGGAGCTGAAGACTGAGGACAGAGCTTCACAGCTTCTCTCTGAGAGGTTACAGCCACTCAGTCTAAAGCGGAATCAGCAAAACAAAAGAAAACAAGTATAAAAATGTTTTTTTTTCTGTATTTACAAAAGAAAAAGGTACAGTTAATGTAGATGGATAAATGTGCACATACACAGCTCTGTTGGACGCTTTGACCACTGGCAGCAGCTTCAGAAGAGCTTCCTCTGAAGGAGAGTATTTCTTCAGGTCAAACACGTCCAGATCTTCTTCTGAGGACAGTAAGATGAAGACCAGAGCTGACCATTGAGCAGGAGACAGTTCATCTGTGGAGAGACGTCCTGATCTCAGGGACTGTTGGATCTCCTCCACTAGAGAACGATCATTCAGTTCATTCAGACAATGGAACAGGTTGATGCTTTTCTCTGCAGAGGGAGTCTCTTCAATCTTTTTCTTGATGTACTGAACTGTAGTCTTTTTGGTCTCTGAGCTACTTCCTGTCTTTGACAACAGACCTTGTAGGAGAGTCTGATTGGTCTGCAGTGAAAGACCCATCAAGAAGCGAATCAACAAGTCCAGGTGTCCATTTGGACTCTGTAAGGCCTCGTCCACAGCTCTCTGGTAAAAATGTGTTGGGTCAGGCTTGTCCCAGAAAAGTTTAGGTAAGCGATAGGTTGATTGTTTATCTGACAGCAGATTGACTCTAGAGTTGATGAAGGTCAGATGGACATGAAGAGCAGCCAGAAACTCCTGAACACTCAGATGGATGAAGCAGAACACCTTGTCCTGGTACAGGCCTCTCTCCTCTTTACAGATCTGTGTGAACACTCCTGAGTTCACTGAGGCTGCTCTGATATCGATGCCACACTCTGTCAGGTCTGATTCATAGAAGATCAGGTTTCCTTTCTGCAGCTGCTCAAAAGCCAGTTTTCCCAGAGACTCAATCATCTTCCTGCTCTCTGGACTCCAGTGTGGATCTGTCTCAGATCCTCCATCATACTTGACCTTCTTCA
>NW_019525498.1:125641-126090 GCF_002814215.2 Seriola lalandi dorsalis
TTTGTGACATTAATTATGGCCTGTTGTGTTTATGATTTGTAGGTTTATTAAACACATCAGAGAAGAAAACTGAAGGTTTCCTGAACACAACTTATATCAGTCAAAGGTGAAGTACAACCTTACGAGCAGCACCTGAAGGCAACAAAACTCTTCTATAGAATCACTGACAGACAAAAAACCAGAACAAGAAAAGTCAGCTTTGTGTTTCCTCCACTGTTGATAAAATGTATTGATTGGTTTTGTTGGATCACTGTGTTCAGTTTGTTGTGTTTGTGGAATTTAAATTGATTGAATTCAAACATCTTTCCAGCCACACTGACAAAAAACAGAAGCTGAATCCTGAATGAAATTCATCTTTGAACTTAAGTCGAGAAACTGTAAAAATCTAGTGTAACATGTGCAGCTGTGTTCTCATGCATCAAACTTAAAACACACTCACACTTCCTCAG
>NW_019525498.1:126110-127282 GCF_002814215.2 Seriola lalandi dorsalis
AGCACATTCAGCTCTCTGAAGGTGAATGGAAATGTGAACTGTATGTCCTGGTTGGCTTTGTCTTCAGCCCAGTCCAGAGTGAACTTCTGTGTTAAGACTGTTTTCCCAATGCCAGCCACTCCCTTTGTCATCACTGTTCTGATTGGTCCGTCTCTTCCAGGTGAGGCTTTAAAGATGTCTTCTTGTCTGATGGTTGTTTCTGGTCTGACTGGTTTCCTGGAAGCTGTTTCAATCTGTCTGACCTCATGTTCATCATTGACCTCTCCAGTCCCTCCCTCTGTTATGTAGAGCTCTGTGTAGATCTGGTTCAGAAGGGTCGGGTTTCCTGCTTTAGAGATCCCCTCAAACACAAACTGGAACTTCTTCTTCAGGTTAGATTTGAGTTCACGTCGACAAACTGCAGCAAAATGTTCTGAATGAAGAAAGAACAAGTAAGATCAATGAATAAATTAAAAAGTCAATGTTTAATCTTTCCCATAAAGTCTCTTGAGTCGTTATGTCTCATTTATCCATCATGTTAAATCCTCTTACTGCTCTGCAGACGGTGAGCCAGATCCTCCTGCTTCATCCTCCTCAGGAAGTTCATAGTGATTTTCAAAAACGCCTCTCTGCTGCTCCTCCTCTGCTCTTCATCCTCATCATTCACCACCTTATCATCATTCCTCTGATTGTGGAAGAATTCTGGGTAATCTGGACTCAGAACCCTTTGGAATTTTGTCAATTCGTTCTTCACAAAATGTACAATGTTCTCCTCCAGCAGCTGAAAGACAATAACATACGGTGTAAACCTCAGTTTCAGTTTAAACTCATTGATCATATCATCAGGTCATCAGTCACCAGCACTGCTGTAAACTAATAGAGCCAAACACGGCCCCCTCAATACATTAATTTAGTCACTGAAAAATTTAAGATGAGACGTTTGCTGCTGTAGCTGCTTCTCTGTCCTGCCAGAATGTTTTGGGGAGGGTGGTTGTTATTGTGTATGTTATTAATATTTGGTATTATATAATATTATGATATTATATATTGTAGATGAATGATGAAAAGAGAGACCAGAAACGTTTTGTAACCACACCCCCAGCCTTTTTAATTCCAAATCAGCCTCCGTCTTTCACAGACTAAAGACCTGATGGTCTTCAGAGAGCAGCATGAGACTGTGAGTACATCAGTAT
>NW_019525498.1:127302-128045 GCF_002814215.2 Seriola lalandi dorsalis
TTTACTTCACAGGAAACATTAGTTCTCATTACTGTCACTAACATGTCACAAATAAACCTCACCCTCACTTCCTCCCAACAACACCCTGTTTGTTATTGCAGATATCGGGCGACTGTAACAGCTCTAAGAATTTAACACAGAGAGCCCACAAACCAAAATCTGTTATTCATGTTTATCCCTTATTCAAATATTATACTACATATTATCACTATATATTACATTTCTTCATAATACATAGATTTGGTAGTGTAGGTGGCAAAATCCATTTATTATTATCCTAAAATTTGTCATAGTGCTCCTACATTCCTTCTGTTGTATATGGACCTGGTCACTTTGTCTCATGGAATCAGATGCTGTTTCAGGTTCTTTTTTCAAATTGTAAAATTCTCACAAATTTACGGATCATAACAAATACCAGGGTTTGGAGACATTTTGATCTGAGGATGAGTCACACCCTCATAACTTCAGAGTACAAGTCTAAATAAAACATCAGTCACATTAAAACCAGTCTAACCTGTGTTAGAAACCCAGACTGAGTCAGGTGAGTCCCAGACCAGGTGATGTAGTTCTACTATCTGTCCACTAGATGGTGCCATCTAAACATTTAATGCCTCAACATCAGCTCAGCAGAGAAAGATGAGGTGCAACAATGTGGATTTAAGAGACTCATTGATGATATTTAATGCCACAATAATCTCTTCATGTGTTGTAACTCACTCAAAACTTATTTGTTGAACACAAAA
>NW_019525498.1:128065-131486 GCF_002814215.2 Seriola lalandi dorsalis
ATGCTTCATTACAACAGGGTTTACTTCACAGGAAACATTAGTTCTCATTACTGTCACTAACATGTCACAAATAAACCTCACCCTCACTTCCTCCCAACAACACCCTGTTTGTTATTGCAGATATCGGGCGACTGTAACAGCTCTAAGAGTTTAACACAGAGAGCCCACAAACCAAAATCTGTTATTCATGTTTATCCCATATTCAAATATTAAACTACATATTGTCATTATATATTACATTTCTTTATAATATATATGTAACCCCCATAAATTTAACAGACTCTAAAAAACGAAAGGAGTCCAGGATGTACGATCGAGCATTGAGAGAGAAAGAGAGGAAAAGTTGTTTTACTTGTTGAAACCAGTGTTAAAGTTGTCCAGAAGAGACTTGCCGTGTTCCAGGATATTATTGATTACCAGAGGATGAAGGAGGATCGCTATTAGACGTGTCTTTGATGACAGTTCTCCGGTGAGTGTGTTATCTTTCAGTGCTAGCTTAAACATCCATGTTAGCTCATGTCACTTTATGAAGGTGGAGGAAAAAAAACAAATGTGTTTGTAACTAAAACAGAAGCGCTGTCAAAATCTGTGATGTGAGCATTGTCTGAGAAATGATGAGATGTGAGATATTATTGATGGCAGAAATTATTACCGTGTGAACTTTATTTTCCATTTCTGGGCATGTTTTTTATATTCATTTTGTGGACATTTAAGCCAGAAATAAGATGAGAAAAGGTTCGAGAATAACTGTAGGATCTTGATATTAATCTGCATACTAAACAGAGAATTTGACTTTAACTGAAGTTAACTTGTACCGTGTGCAGGTTGGTATTTTAGTCCAGTGAGCGGGAGGCTTATCAACGGCTGTCGCGTGAGGGACTGTCAGAGCCAAGACGCTGCTGGACTTGGACGATCCAGATCTCCATCGGGATTACAGATAAGATTAAGCAAAATACAGAAAAAGACAAAAAAAAATGGGCCCCTTGACTGAACTGAACTGAACTGAACTAAATTTTCAAGGAAAATAAACTATTCGCCTCCAAGGAGACATAAAGAAGGACTGTAAAACTGTATGGAACTGAATGTGATACTACCCAGGTATTAACAAAAGACTGAAGGGTGGACAATTTAATTTAATTAATTTAATTTTTTAGTTTTTAGTTTAATATTTGAAGAGCTCTGAACAAAGAGGGATACATTTAAATTGGTCTGTTGTTTTATGTTAAAGGGGTATATATATATATTAATTTTTATTACTATTGGCCAAATCTAAGGAATATGTGAAAGGGTAAATTGTGGTTTATATTTTATCCTTGTGTGGAATAAATTCTATCTTTCTATTTTCACTAAGTTGAACTTGTGTTTTACTTATCATCTTCCTTAAAGGGCCTATACATAAGATATTGGTGTAATTATTTATTTGGCACTCAGCCCAATTCATAACAAGTAGTGGTTAAATATAGATTTGGTAGTGTAGGTGGCAGAATCCATTTATTATTAACCTAAAATCTGTCATAGTGCTTCTACATTCCTTCTGTTGTATATGGACCTGATCACTTTGTCTCATGGAATCAGATGCTGTTTCAGGGTCTTTTTGTCAAAATGTGAAATTCTCACAAATTTATGGATCATAACAAATACCAGGGTTTGGAAACATTTTAAGAAATTTTAGGTACATTTTGATCTGAGGACGAGTCACACCCTCATAACTTCAGAGTACAAGTCTAAAAAAAAACATCAGTGACATTAAAACCAGTCTAACCTGTGTTAGGAACCCAATCTAAGTCAGGTGAGTCCCAGACCAGGTGATGTAGTTCTACTATCTGTCCACTAGATGGTGCCATCTAAACATTTAATGCCTCAACATCAGCTCAGCAGAGAAAGATGAGGTGCAACAATGTGGATTTAAGAGTCTCATTGATGATATTCAATCGCTCCATTAATTTTTGTTTTAAGTAGAACTAAAATGTATTTACTGACTTCCTGAAAGCCGTTCTTGTGTCGACACATAAATCTAGTAGGCCGTGCCCTCGAAACGTCATGTACAGATTTCTCTGGAGGATTCTCACCTGCTGAACTCACTTTCTCTCCCTCGTCAGTCCTGGTGTCTGTGAGCATTTGCTCTGAGGACGAGTCACTTCCTCAAAACTTCAGGGTGCAGTTCTAAAGAAAAAACATCAGTGAGTCATCAAATACCAGAGTCTTGGTCTCCGGTCACTCTCTCTTAAACTCTCTTGAGTTTAAGAGAGAAACTCAAACATGGTTCACTTTTTCAACTCGTCTGAGGGGCTCCAGATCCCTGAGGAGTCCGAAGCAGCCACTTAGTAACAGTTAACTAATAAACAACAAATGATCTAATGGATCAGTTGAATTATTTTGCTGTTAAAGTGCCGTTTTAAATCAACAGCTTCAGTCATGGTTCTGTTTATATAATTAACAACTTTGTCTGATAACGAAAACCAAAGTCAACAGAGGCAGTTGATAACCAGCTTCAGGATACCAGTTATCCAGGATCACCAATACTCAGCTCAGTGAAGCCAGAAACACCAAACCACCAAATCCAAACTAAGTTGAACATCATTTGAGAAACAGATTTTTCTCTGTGTTTGCAAAATGTTTGGTTTAAACACTGTAATCAGTTTATCAAACGCACCTCAGCCAAGTTGATCCAAGCTGTCAGACCAGTCATGACACATTTTTCAGTCACGATCAGATCTCAGTTGACCATTCAACTGTAGTTGATTCCCAGAAACAGTGCGTGTAAAATACCACAGTGAGTTTAAGGAAATCAACTCAACTTTCATTAATTAACCTGATTTTAATTTAAAAGATTTTCTGTTTCAGAAAAGTAACAATATCTATTGATCACATTAAGAGACGTTTCAGAAACTAAAGTCAAGATCAAGTCTGGTGATTTCAAATCTTGAGTTAAATCAGTGCGTCTCACTGTAGATTAGAACAAGGAACAAAGTGAACAAACTATTCAGTACTCAGTCAGTTAACTTACACTTTTAGAAATCTTGAAGTCTAGTCTCTATAAAACTGACATAACTCCATGTTTTTAAAGCGTAGCTGCAGTAATAGATGCACATCACACTCAAAACCACAGACCATGAACTCAGCATCAGATAGAAACTTTAAACCAGCCAGTCACCATCAGGAAACATTTCTACTGTCCAGGTAAACAGTGATACGACACAGTGATCTGTTCATCACACATGTACAGATTTCTCTGGTAGGATTCACCTGCTGAACTCACCTCAGGTCGACTTACACACCTTCATATGTAGAGAAGAAGCTGCTCACTTTCCTTCGTCAGTCCTGGTGCCTCTGTGTGTCTGATCTGAGGACGAGTCACAGCCTCATAACTTCAGAGTCCAAGTCTCAAAAACATCAGTGACGTGAAAACCAGTCTAACCTG
>NW_019525498.1:131536-132416 GCF_002814215.2 Seriola lalandi dorsalis
GAAGGTGAATGGAAATGTGAACTGTATGTCCTGGTTGTCTTTGTCTTCAGCCCAGTCCAGAGTGAACTTCTGTGTTAAGACTGTTTTCCCAATGCCAGCCACTCCCTTTGTCATCACTGTTCTGATTGGTCCGTCTCTTCCAGGTGAGGCTTTAAAGATGTCTTCTTGTCGATGGTTGTTTCTGGTCTGACTGGTTTCCTGGATGCTTTTTCAATCTGTCTGACCTCATGTTCATCATTGACCTCTCCAGTCCCTCCCTCTGTGATGTAGAGCTCTGTGTAGATCTGGTTCAGAAGGGTTGGGTTTCCTGCTTTAGAGATCCCCTCAAACACACACTGGAACTTCTTCTTCAGGTTAGATTTGAGCTGTTGTCGACAAACTGCAGCAGGACTCTCTGAATGACAAAGAACAAATAAGATATAATGAATTAAAAAGTCAATGTTTCAACATTTTCTTCCCCTGAAGAATGAGTAAATGAACATATTTCCCTCCATCTGGTCAGTAAACGTCTCATTGCTCCATCATGTTAAATCCTCTTACTGCTCTGCAGACAGTCAGCCAGCTCCTCCTGCTTCATTCTCCTCAGGAAGTTCACTGTGATCTTCAGAAACGCCTCTCTGCTCCTCCTCTGCTCTTCATCCTCACCGTCCAACACTTCCTCATCCTCCCTCTGACTCTCTAAGCATTCTGGGTAATCTGGTCTCAGGAGCCTCTGGACTCTCTTCAGCTCGTTCTTCACAAACGTGACCATGTTCTCCTCCAGCAGCTGGAACAGATGATAAACTGATCATTTCATTTAGAAAACAACATGTGACTCATGCGTCAGTCTGAAGGCCTGTTGGTCTAAACACAGCAACATGGACACTGTTAGGACCTGGAT
>NW_019525498.1:132466-133095 GCF_002814215.2 Seriola lalandi dorsalis
CTACAGTAATGAGTAACATTTTTAATTAAAACTCATTTCATGTACTATTATTGACTCAGTCAGATGGAAGTTCGGCAGGAAGCTCCCATCAGTTTCAAAGGAGGCGGCTGCACACAGCTCCAACTGCAGATACTGTTAACATGAATCCTGGAAAGATTTTAAAAAGTTAGATTGTGCTTTGTGATTGGACTGTTATTGTCCAATCAGATTCACGTGTAAAAACATGGTCAAAATTTGCACTTTTTAGGTTTTTTAGAGTTTTACATGCAGTTTTCTATAAGAAGCCGTTTAGGCCACAACTGAATACTTCACTTGCACATACACATGCATGCAAAATGTGAGAATACATGTGGATGAGTATGAGGGTATATGAGTGTGATTATGTATCTATGTGTGAGCTGGAGTATGAATACATCCAGAAGGTACCACACTTTAACCAGAGGTTGCTCCCACTAGGTGACACACCACCCACCAATAAACATAAGAGAAGGGGTAAAGATACAGGTGCAGGGAAAATGCATCATGGCGGTCAACAATGCAGCTCAGGCTGAAGCCGTCTCTCTGCTGCAGACTCTGCTTCATAAGGATCAAACATATATTCATTTTAAAATGTGCTACTTTGGCTCTAA
>NW_019525498.1:133145-134444 GCF_002814215.2 Seriola lalandi dorsalis
ATGTTTAGATGACATATCTACATTTAAATCCAGACCATAATAATCTGTGCTGCTCCAACTGAGCAGACATGGATCCACAACAAGGACAAGTAAATGAAACTAAATAAAATGACTTTCCATTGCAGGGTAAACCAGGACATTTGAAGCAGCTCTTCTTTTGACTGAATTTTTATCAATCATCCATTTAAACCTCATCTCTGGAAGAAAAACAAGACGTTGTGAATAAACCTGAAGAAATGATATCAGATGTGAGGCAACACAAAGACACTGTGAAAGACAAGGTGCTTTTGTCAAAATCTGTGAAGAGACACAGCAAAGACAACTGTAAAACTTGGTGCTCAAAGTTCCCACAGTGTGTGACACTCAGGTTACAAGTTGAACTTTGACCCTATTTTTACACCTGAGCTCAAAGTCTTAAAGTTTTGTACTTTGAACCTGTTCATTTATATATATATATATAATCATATTTTATAGGTGTAGAAAGTTTAATTTACAATTAAATTTGGAATTATTTATGAATGTCACTTTACAAGTTCAAAGTCCTTTGACCCTAATTTGAGCCCATACAGGTGCGGGGGTGTAGTCATGCACGACTTATTATTTCTTGCTGTTTGTGGGGGACCATAAGGTGTGAGCCGCTTGTTCCTGTCTGCAGTCAGCACTCTGTGGTCTGGAGCAGTGTCCCGCCCACTGCACCGTCTGATTGGTTACAGGTTCACATGCTGTTCAGACCTGTTACTTCATCACAGTGTGTAACTACCTGCTGTGCATGTAAACTTACACTGGTTCTGCTCCAGCACTCACAGCTCTCTGCTCCTTTTAACCACTTAGGATAGACAGACTCTTAGGAGAAGCAAGGAAGAAATCGTGTTTTTAAGTGGGGGGTGTGGCCTGTGTGAGCCTCTTTGAGACCATGCGGTTAGTCCAGGTGAGGTGGCCTGTATTGTTTGCTTGTATTGAATTGGTTTGTAGTGTGTCTTTGGCTGTTTAGGTGAGTTTGTTTGTTTTAGGTGAGTTGAATGGTGTGGTGTTGGAGAGTGGGGGAGTAGGGGGAGGTAGAGCACAGCCTAATCCGGCGGGGGAGAGTTTAGCTCAAAAAGGCATCTCTCCTTGACTCTACTTCCCTCATTCAAAATGGCCGCCACTTTCTCCAACTGTTTAGGGGAGTTTGTTTGCTGAATCTGCCAGTGTGTTTTGTCAGAGTTGATGATGGTGTTGTTTGTGGTAGCATAGGCAAGATAAAGGAGAAAATAGTTGTGGTGTGAGGAGCAGTGATGGCTGGCATTAGGGGAGTGACTC
>NW_019525498.1:134501-135207 GCF_002814215.2 Seriola lalandi dorsalis
GAATAATGATGGAGCAGTGATGTGAGTCATGGACAGTTAGAGATCCTCATCTCACCTCTGAGCTCTGGTCTTTCTCTCATGTTCCCCACACAGAGAGGTTTTAGAGGGAGGGGCTCCCTCCTCTCTGTCCTCACACTGATCCATGGCAGAGCCCCCACCTTCACACCAACACAACAACATGCTTCATTACAACAGGGATTACTTCACAGGAAACATTAGTTCTCATTACTGTCACTAACATGTCACAAATGAACCTCACCCTCACTTCCTCCCAACAACACCCTGTTTGTTATTGCAGATATCAGGCGACTGTAACAGCTCTAAGAGTTTAACACAGAGAGCCCACAAACCAAAATCTGTTATTCATGTTTATCCCATATTCAAATATTATACTACATATTATCACTATATATTACATTTCTTTATAATACATAGATTTGGTCGTGTAGGTGGCAGAATCCATTTATCATTAACCTAAAATCTGTCGTAGTGCTTCTACATTCCTTCTGTTCAATACGGATCATAACAAATACCAGGGTTTGGAGACATTTTGATCTGAGGATGAGTCACTCCCTCATAACTTCAGAGTACAAGTCTAAAAAAAACATCAGTGACATTAAAACCAGTCTAAGTCTGTGTTAGAAACCCAGACTGAGTCAGGTGAGTCCCAGACCAGGTGATGTAGTTCTACTATCTGTCCACTAGA
>NW_019525498.1:135257-136996 GCF_002814215.2 Seriola lalandi dorsalis
TCTCTCTCTCTCTCTGTTGCTCGGTGTGTCTTGGATCAACAGATGAGCTTGTTTATCAGAGTGTGGTGTTGTTGTAGCTTCAGTGTGGAGGATTGTGATGTTTATTACATCTTCAGTGATGTCTGCTGTCTTACCTTCGACACACAGCTCCGCTCTTTAACTTGTCAGGTGATCTGAAAGTAAACTCAACAAACGTCTGTCGCAGTGTCCCGCCCACAGCACCATCTGATTGGTTACATGTCACGAGTGATAGCCTATCAACGCTGAAGGCTGCTGTGTGCATAGACCGGAAAAGACTAGAGCAGCTCCCGTGTGCAAGCGGAGGGATAAAGTGATATTTATATGACAACTCTTACATACAGAGTTTAATAGCTCACACTGGTGTCATGTAGTGATTGTACTGGCAGCTGCAGAGACAGCAGGAGTAAAGGAAGTAGCTGTACTGTTGTTATATCACAGCTGATGGTTCAGTGTAAACTGAGTTTCAGAGGAAATGTTACCACCTGGTGGTCAAACATGAAACGGCACCTTCATATAGATCAAGGCTCTGCTGCTTATACAAACATCAGACCTACAAAATAAAAGCCTTTTCTTTTAATAATCAATCCATTAAAACATGTAGAAGTGTTTCCTGTGTATTCATTGTGTTAGCAGTGAAGTCCATTTACACAGTTGTACATGTGAACAGAGCTGGATGCTGCTCATTGATCCTGACAGTAACAACAGCAGAGTGAACGGAGACAAAAATAAACATCAGACAGAATAAAATCATTTTACAAAAGTGTTAAAATGTTGATCATCAAAGTGATGAAATCAGACTAATCAATGTTCAGTGTCTGAATCTGAGACAGATCTGCTTCACAGTGCAGAGTGTGTGTGATGGTGAACAGAGTCCACTTTGATTTCAGCAGCTGACCTGCAGTCAGCAGAGTTTCTGTCCACAGGAGAGACTCTCAGACCTACAGACACAGAGACACTGAGGAACTGGGAAAGATCCAGAACCCAGGATACAGAGGTTCAGTGAAGGTGGTGTTGAAGGTGTGGAGGTGGATCAGTGAGTCAGAGGAAACTCTGTAGAAGGACAGAGAGCCAGCAGGACAGTCCACATACACTGCTACTCTGTTAGAGACAGAGGAGGAGATGGATGTTTCTCTCTTATTGTACCAGACAGAGTAACCACGATCATCAGAGCAGTTCAGACTCCAGGACTGATCATTTCTTCCAAACCAACAGTCACCACTGTTTCCTTTCCTTCTGATTCTTCTGTAACTCACTGATATAAAAACATCACCTCTCCACTTGATCTCCCAGTAACAGCGACCAGTCAGACCAGTTCTACACAGGAGCTGAGACCAGTAGTCAAATCTGTCTGGATGATCAGGATATGACTGACCCTCTGTCACACGTGTCACCTTCCTGTTGTTGTCAGACAGTTTGAGTTTTCTGTTCACTGTGTTTTCATCCAGTTCCAGTTCACAGGAATCTGATGGAGAGAACAAGACACAACACAGCTGCAGTTTATCATCTGTTGATTTATCAACAACTTCAATTCATCTTTGAACTTCAGTCAAGAAAATGTAAAAATCTAGTGTAACATGTGCAGCTGTGTTCTCATGCATCAAACTTAAAACACACTCACACTTCCTCAGACCAGGTCTCAGTCTCTGTGGTCCACAATGGTCCACCCTGGAGGAAGAAACAAAGTCAGAGTCAACTTCATCACCTTCACTCATATCCAC
>NW_019525498.1:137046-137624 GCF_002814215.2 Seriola lalandi dorsalis
GTATAGCTAAATTAATAGTTATCATAGGACATGTTAAGCTTAGGGAGCTATTCACTGAGTCTGGTCCATTTTCAGTAGCACAAGTTTCTTGTGTTTACCTTAACCTCCTAAGACCTGAACTCTTGCATGGCGTGCATTTTTAATTTCTCTTTGCTATTTAGGCTGATTGGGACCTGAGAAAAATGATGTCCACATATGAGGACATTCGTTTTAAATTTTGATTACTGAGTGGCAGTGTAATATCCTCATATGTGGTCACCAGGCCCTTGTTGAGAAAAAGTTAGTATTGTGGTCTAGAGAACCCAAAATGTGAGGTCCACATATGTGGACGCCAGGTCCTAGGAGGTTAACTACTTTCACTAATTCAGCAGCTGTTTGCGTGCTGTTCAGATGTGCTAGTTACTTTAGCTTAGCGGTTAGCGCTAGCTTCTCTCTCTCTCTCTGTTGCTCGGTGTGTCTTGGATCAACAGATGAGCTTGTTTATCAGAGTGTGGTGTTGTTGTAGCTTCAGTGTGGAGGATTGTGATGTTTATTACATCTTCAGTGATGTCTGCTGTCTTACCTTCGACACACAGCTC
>NW_019525498.1:137674-139586 GCF_002814215.2 Seriola lalandi dorsalis
CACACACAGAGCAAACATAATTAACCTGGACCATCATTTCATACAGTATACTGAGACTCAGGCTCAGTTACATGTTGAACTGCTGCGAAAGAAGAAGTAACCAAGCAGAGGCTGAGCTGCTTATGGCTGGGGAATGGACTTTAACACAGGAAACTGTGGATTATCAAAAGCTGGCATTGAATGTTTGATCAGGTTTGTAATATGATCAACTTTGGTCAATATTGGGATATTTATTTGAAGCAAAGTTTGGTTGCTTGAGTTCAAACATTTAACATTTAAGAAATATGACAGGTTTTTTAGTATAATACAATTGTGTTTCCATCACTACAGTGGACATTACACTGACTTACATCCAATTCCTTTTAATGGACTTCTGTGCTGGGGCTGGTACCACAAACCTAATTCAACTTTGACTGGCTGTCTTTGGGTTTTACCTGCTTCACTGAGTCTAACATTGGTAACCCTGGATAAGTAATAGAACAACAGCTTCTCTGTTCTGCACAAACACACTACACATGTGACAACCACCTGAGTCAGCAAACCTCCTCATTCCAATATTATAACCACATTTAATGCAAGATCATGAAAATGAATAAACGTCTCAACATTTAACTGTTACAAAAAGATGAATCCTGACCTTAGAGTTTCTAGTCTACAGTGTTGTCTCTCCAGTCCAGCAGACAGCAGGTTCACTCCAGAATCCTGTAGATCGTTGTTGCTCAGGTCCAGGTCTCTCAGACTAGAGGACTGGGAACTGAGGACTGAGGACAGAGCTTCACAACTTCTCTCTGAGAGTTTACAGCCACTCAGTCTAAAGAGGAATCAGCAAAACAAAAGAAAACAAGTATAAAAATTTGTTTTTTCTGTATTTACAAAAGAAAACAATACAGTTAATGTAGATGGATGAATGTGCACATACACAGCCTTGTTTGAGGCTTTGACCACTGGCAGCAGCTTCAGAAGAGCCTCCTCTGAAGCAGAGTATTTCTTCAGGTCAAACACGTCCAGATCTTCTTCTGATGACAGTAAGATGAAGACCAGAGCTGACCATTGAGCAGGAGACAGTTTATCTGTGGAGAGACGTCCTGATCTCAGGGACTGTTGGATCTGCTCCCCTAGAGAACGATCATTCAGTTCATTCAGACAGTGAAACAGGTTGATGCTTTTCTCTGCAGAGGGAGTCTCTTCGATCTTCTTCTTGATGTACTGAACTGTAGTCTTTTTGGTCTCTGAGCTACTTCCTGTGTTTGACAACAGACCTTGTAGGAGAGTTTGATTGGTCTGCAGTGAAAGACCCAGGAGGAAGCGGAGGAATAAGTCCAGGTGTCCATTTGGACTCTGTAAGGCCTCGTCCACAGCTCTCTGGTAGAAGAGTATTGGTTCAGGCTTGTCCCTCAGGAGTTTAGGTGAGCAATAGGTTGATTGTTTATCCAACAGCAGATTGAGTCCAGGGTTGATGAAGGTCAGATGGACATGAAGAGCAGCCAGAAACTCCTGAACACTCAGATGGACGAAGCAGAACACCTTGTCCTGGTACAGGCCTCTCTCCTCTTTAAAGATCTGTGTGAACACTCCTGAGTACACTGAAGCTGCTCTGATATCGATGCCACACTCTGTCAGGTCTGATTCATAAAAGATCAGGTTTCCTTTCTGCAGCTGCTCAAAAGCCAGTTTTCCCAGAGACTCAATCATCTTCCTGCTCTCTGGACTCCAGTGTAGATCTGTCTCAGATCCTCCATCATACTTGACCTTCTTCAGTTTGGACTGAACCACCAGGAAGTGGATGTACATCTGAGTCAGGGTCTTGGGCAGCTCTCCTCCCTCTCTGGTTTTCAACAGCTCCTCCAGAACTGTAGCAGTGATCCAGCAGAAGACTGGGATGTGGCACATGATGTGGAGGCTTCGTGATGTC
>NW_019525498.1:139637-140310 GCF_002814215.2 Seriola lalandi dorsalis
TCAGGATTATAAAGCTGTGAGTTCACATGGTTCTGTTTCATGAATCTCAGTCTCTGTGGAAGTGGACGCACATACAGGAGCCTCATTTCCACAGTGAGACAGACATGGATGTCGACAGTAAACACTCCCTGAATCATGTGTTTGTATATCAAAACTTGTGTCTGCTTCAGCAGTCTGTCCACCTGTCAGTGAAAAGAGCGGCAAAACACAAGAGCAGTTTTACCATCGAGACACATCCACAAAGTTTCTAATGATGTCGTCACTGAACCACTGAACCACTGTGTTCAATGAATCAATGAAACTGACATCAACATCAACCAACAATGTTTTATTAGTAAGATTCAATCTTTCAGTCTATTTTCCATCTCAAACTCGTCACCTGCAGCTGGCCCCAGGTCTGTCATTCAGGGAGGAAGTGGAAGATAAATGGCCTGTTGTGTTTATGACTTGTAGGTTTATCAAACACATCAGAGAAGAAAACTGAAGGTTTCCTGAACACAATTTATATCAGTCAAAGGTGAAGTACAACCTTACGAGCAGCACCTGAAGGCAACAAAACTCTTCTATAGAATCACTGACAGACAAAAAACCAGAAGAAACAAAGTCAGCTTTGTGTTTCCTCCACTGTTGATAAAATGTATTGATTAGTTTTGTTGGATCACTGTGTTCAGTT
>NW_019525498.1:140360-144288 GCF_002814215.2 Seriola lalandi dorsalis
GGGTAGTGTCTGAATAATAAGGGTGGAGGGGGGGAGTCTCTTTGGGCTCCTCTGTGGTCTCTCTGTCCAGTGGTTTTATGGCATACAACCCACGCTGGATGGAGCAGCTCTCATATCTAGAAATCTGACCGAGTTTATTTCTACAAAAATTTTACAAAATAGATGCGAAGTAGAAATTTCACTAAAATATTTGTCAGTGAATTCCAACCAATCTCCCTTTATGGTTGTGAAGTTTGGGTCGACTCAGTCTTCAGGACTACACTAGATGGGACAACCCTCTGACAGAGACCCTGCATGCAGAAATCTCTAGTTCTATATAAACATCCAAAGAAAAACACCAATCAGTACACAGGGCAAGTGGACCAATAACAGATTCAATTCAAGTGGATCACTCCCAAGGTTTCGATGTGAGATATGTTTATTTCATTTTCACTTCCCCTAAAGCATTTGGTCTGATGAATCATTTCTACAAATCCAAAAACTTTTAAATCCCAATCTGGATTATTAAATCCTGAATTTACAAACTGAATGTCAAAGCACTCAAATAATCAATCCATTAAAAAAACATTGCTGCCAGTAGAAGTGTTTCCTGTGTATTCATTGTGTTAGCAGTGAAGTCCATTTACACAGTTGTACATGTGAACAGAGCTGGATGCTGCTCATTGATCCTGACAGTAACAACAGCAGAGTGAACAGAGACAAAAATAAACATCAGACAGAATGAAATCATTTTACAAAAGTGTTAAAATGTTGATCATCAAAGTGATGAAATCAGACTAATGAATGTTCAGTGTCTGAGTCTGAGACAGATCTGCTTCACAGTGCAGAGTGTGTGTGATGGTGAACAGAAGATGTGTATAAGAGACAGAACGTGACCATGTTCTCCTCCAGCAGCTGGAACAGATGATAAACTGATCATTTCATTTAGAAAACAACATGTGACTCATGCGTCAGTCTGAAGGCCTGCTGGTCTAAACACAGCAACATGGACACTGTTAGGACCTGGATGGAAATTCAGTATTTAATCTGTGGTTGATGGAGTTAAACAGTAACAGTGTGATTGTACATGTACAGACCATAAAGATGGAGTCCAGGTCTGGTTGATGCTGCTGGGCAGACTGATCACTGTGGACCTCTGAGCTCTGCTGCTCAACTCTGTGGAGAAAACACCAACTTTAAGGAAGATGAATGACTCCACTCTGACACACCTTATTACAGGTGACTGATGGATGGTGATGGATAAGAGGGAGTGATCTGTGGGATGATAACGCTGGGAACACCTCAGGGTCTCATCATCATCATCATCAACATCATCAGTCCTGGGCAGCAGAGCAACGTCCAGGGTTTGGTTTCTGTCTGGATGTTCAGTTTTAAATTCTTACCTTCCATCAGCAGGTTGTTGAACTTTAAAGTCAATAAGACGAAACATTGACCGGTCACTCTTCATGGACACACAGCTGGGTTCAGGAGAGTCTGGTCTCTGCTGCTGCTTCCTGACACTAACAAACAAGTGACAAATGAAAAGCAGTTTTAACCTGAGAACAGATGGATTGTGAGCAGACTGTCTCCAGGTGAAATGTTAGCAGCAGATAGAGAATCAGTGAGAAGACAGTGGTTGAGTAACGTTCTCCTGTTCATCAACATGTCTCCTGTCTAATCAGCTGTTGGCTATTTGTTCACTAAGACAGGAGTTTTTCAAAGCTGTTATTGAGTAGTTGATGGCAGATGTGACAGTGAGTGTGAATAATGATGGAGCAGTGATGTGAGTCATGGACAGTTAGAGATCCTCATCTCACCTCTGAGCTCTGGTCTTTCTCTCATGTTCCCCACACAGAGAGGTTTTAGAGGGAGGGGCTCCCTCCTCTCTGTCCTCACACTGATCCATGGCAGAGCCCCCACCTGCTGGGAGAGCTGCACTCGGTCTTCAAGACCAACTTTACAGTGATGTCTACCACTATTTCATTGAGGGCTCTACCACCAGACGATGTTAAGGATAAAGAAGAACGTTCCTTTCTATTAAATAGCGTTTTTGTCTAGTAGAGAAAATATATGGAACAAATTAGAGTTCACTTCATTTGACTGACGATATAAATCAGTTCTGTGGTAGAATAAAGAAAACACTCACCAGGTGAATTCAGATCTACATCCAGTCACAGAGTCATTCTTCTTTTACCTGGAGAGGAAACAAAATGAGAAACTGCTGCAATTCCTCCTCCATCAGTCCATCATCATCAATCTGAAGACACTGTCACACTCTCATCACTTCACATTCAAAACCTAGAAACACTAACATGACAATAAATCAGTGTCACCTACAACCAGAAAGTTAATCTCCAATCAGAAGGAACCTGCCAGGAAACTCTGACAGGACGTATCACGTATCACTTCTTTTATAGCTGCTATAGTCGTGTTATATATTTTATGTCTTATTTTACTTTGTCCTTTTAAGGGAGCCATGAAGTCATGGAAACTTCAAAGAGCCACAAATAATATTAATATTATTTTGTTATAAAAAGAAATGTTTATTGTTGTAACGTGAAGTTTGTATGTTGTAATAATGTGAAAATATTGATTTGTAACATGAAAATATGTTGTTAAAATGTGAAAAGTTTGTGACTGAATATGGTGACCTTTGATACTGACAAAACAATAAAATGAATTGCGCACACACAATTCATGGCTTCAATAAAAATGTTCACACAAAAAAAATTTAAACAGTTTCACAACGTTTGACTGCACTTTATATAAAATCTGTCAACATAGAATCACATTTCTTTGTTTCAGTGGAGTGAGTTTTGTGCTGAAAGCTAATAAAAGTTAATAAAACTATTTTTATTGATCAGTTTGCTGTTATAACCCATCTAGCTGTAGTATTGCTAACATAACTGCAGCAGATTTTTATTTCTATGATCAACATATTAGCATGATTAGCGCAGCATGAATGAGTAAATTAATGGTACAGAGGTAACATTCATGTTGATGTACATTTCAATGTGCAGATGTTTCCAGTAGTTTTTCTCCTCTATGTTCATATACATGAAAATGAAGGAGACTAAACATTAGATACTTACAACACCAGCACAGAGTGGCAACTATGAACCACAGAATCAAACAGTCGTGTCACCAAAACATTTATTGCAGCACTGTTATATTGCATTACATCACACTACGGCTGGGACGATTATCCGACGTAATCGACGTTGTCGATTGTAAAAATTATTCGACGTGGAATTTTAGTGTCAACGCGTCGTGTAAAACCACACAGGGAAAATGTTCATAGAACAAAACCGGAACTTTCTAATGGGACCGTTTATATCCATCGTCTTTGGTTTACCCGGATACAAGCGCAGCGCACGGACTGGGACAACGCGGTGACGTAATTGAAGTCAGTGACTACGTGAATGATTTGCGAGATGTGTATAAGAGACAGTTTCCAGCCACACTGACAAAAAACAGAAGCTGAATCCTGAATGAAATTTCTCTGAATTTCAGTCAAGAAAATGTAAAAATCTAGTGTAACATGTGCAGCTGTGTTCTCATGCATCAAACTTAAAACACACTCACACTTCCTCAGACCAGGTCTCAGTCTCTGTGGTCCACAATGGTCCACCCTAGAGGAAGAAACAAAGTCAGAGTCAACTTCATCACCTTCACTCATATCCACAATGAAACATGAAGCAGAGCTCCTCAGTTAGTCAGAGACACAGTGAGACAGCTGCTGGTGTCTGTCCATCTGTCCATACCTGAGAGTGTCCAGTCTCCAGTGTGGATCCTCCAGTCCAGCAGACAGCAGCTTCACTCCTGAGTCTCCTGGATGATTGTAGCTCAGGTCCAGCTCTCTCAGATGGGAGGGGTTGGAGCTCAGAGCTGAGGCCAGAGAAGCACAGCCTTCCTCTGTGACCTGACATCCTGACAGACTGAACACACA
>NW_019525498.1:144338-144937 GCF_002814215.2 Seriola lalandi dorsalis
GACTCCCAGGGGACCGCTGTGGAGAAGAAGGCAATTGAGCCACAGGACGTGCGCAAATCACGGCTTGCTTCACGTAAAGCCAGATTGGGAGCATGCACGAGGAAGTTGAATGAAATAAAGACTTTGATGGATGACGCTGGAAATGTTGATAAAGTCAGTGATGCGTTAGAAGTGTTTAAAGGAACAGTGGATGAATTTATGAATGTTCATGAATCTGTGCAACAACTTCTAACAGAGGAAGAAAAGGATGATGATTATGTTGACTGGTATGAACCCAGAATAACTAACCTGAATTATTTTATCAAAGAAGTTGAATCATGGAAAAGAGAGATGGAAAGTTGGACCACTGGACAGCATGTCAAATGTTTCACGCAGATCAAAGTCTTCCACTTCTTCAGAGCTCAAAAAGGCCCAAGCAGATCAGGCTGCTGCCCTGGCCCGAGCCGCTGCATTGAAAGAAAAACATGCTTTGCAGCTGGAGGAAATCAAACTGAAATCAAAGATGGAGCAAATGGAGTTGGATGCGGACCTCGCAGCATCAGCTGCTAAAATAAAAGTACTTCAGAGTGAAGAGGATGATCAGGAAGCTCCAGTTGATT
>NW_019525498.1:144987-145541 GCF_002814215.2 Seriola lalandi dorsalis
GGGCAAATTGTTATATTAAATGACTAACTGGAAAATAATTGCAATAAAATTACTGTTAGGTTAATAAAAAAATAATCGTTAGATTAGTCGAATAATTGAAAAAATAATCGCTAGATTAATCGTTTAAAAAATAATCGTTTGGGACAGCCCTACATCACACAGGTGTTTCTATTTTTCTGGTCACTTGGTGTGATTTATCAACAGGCTGAACTTCAGCATCAGCAAAAAAGATTTTCTTACTTTGTCCAGTTTTTTATTCGTTTTCACCAATGTAACACATTTCTACTACCATCATCGCTACTGTTCTCAGGTCAGTTTAACACAAATATGGTTACGTTACCTTCTGGTGGTGAAAATACTCTTCATGAAGCTGATGAATGAAGGTGAAATTAAATTGCAGCTGTAGCCGGAACAGCCTTGAAGTCCCGACAATTCTGCGTTGTGTTCAGGTGCAATATGAGATACCGGACACTGGAGATGCTTTTCTTTATTCTGTTCCCCACAATCTGTAATGTGACATTCTGAGTGTGAGCGTTTACACATTTCCACGACCG
>NW_019525498.1:145591-146229 GCF_002814215.2 Seriola lalandi dorsalis
CAGTGGAAACACAACACAGGACAAAGTGTTAGATCAACATTTGATACCTTTTCTCACAAGACTTGAACAACAGAATTATCAGCTTTTACCTTTTTTCTTTGACAGGAAAACCCATAGACCAGTCTCTCGTCATGGACACACAGCTGGGTTCAGCAGACTGTTGTCCACCCTTGAAGTTGAAAGGACGATACATAGACCGGTCACTCTTCATGGACACACAGCTGGGTTCAGGAGAGTCTGGTCTTTGCTGCTGGTTGCTGGTAGAAACAACAAATTGACAAAGGAAAATAATTATTAATCAGAATACTGAACAGATTGTCACCAAACAAATCAAAAATCAAGAAATGGCAAATTTTCATTTGTGTAGCCCAGTATCACCCTGAATATCTCCACAAGCTGGTTGAGCCTAAGAAAACAAGGAACAACAAACAAAACAGCAACAGAAGAAAAGTAAAATATAAAAGTGGCTTCATGTGTGAATAATGATGGAGCAGTGATGTGAGTCATGGACAGTTAGAGATCCTCATCTCACCTCTGAGCTCTGGTCTTTCTCTCATGTTCCCCCCACAGAGAGGTTTTAGAGGGAGGGGCTCCCTCCTCTCTGTCCTCACACTGATCCATGGCAGAGCCCCCACCTT
>NW_019525498.1:146279-148884 GCF_002814215.2 Seriola lalandi dorsalis
GGCGGATCTGACATCACAACCGACATCATGGAACTTCAAAATAAAAGTGCTGACTATGAGAATAAAATAACCATAAAATGTGAAGCCAAAATTAATAAATAAGGTTACCTCATTCTGAAAACAATGTTAAATAATGTTGAGATAACATAAAAATAATCATAAAAATAAGTCAAAACACATAATAGAAAGGATTTTGGTGAAATTAATAAAATAAAAGAAAAAATTATACAAAACTCTTTCCTTGTCCGTTACACAGCTTCAACCAGGAAACCAACTCGAGACGGTACAAATCTGTAACTGACAGCAAGAGGTTTTCAAAGGTCTGTTGATCCACGCACAGTCTCAGCTCTTTGTGTTGAGAATTTCTTCAGGGAAATCTGATCAGGGAGGAGCTCTGACCTTTGGAACAACTGAAGTCAATCATTAACAGCCATAATCAATCCTTATCAGATAGACCATAACAACTCGATGATACAGTTTTATCTTCAGTGAGTTTTATTTTCCAACAAGGAAATAAAAAGTGTGAACATGGCCTTTACTTATGTGGTCTGTTATATATCTGTGACATGTGAAAGATGGGACAAATGAAATATCCTTTTACACTCCATAATTATTATTCATAATTATAACATCAGTGAGGTCAATTCCAGAAGCAGGTTTAGTGAAAACTCTGAGTTTCTTCACCCTGAGATGAACAAACCTCTAGGTTTTTGAATATAGGCTGTAGATTGTCTGAAACTGTTTTAACAGCATTTCAGTCACTGTATATACATTTACTACATATTCAAATACAGCCATTGATGATGTTGAGCAAGATTTTTGAATGTAAAGTAGATATCTGAAAATTTACACTCAGCTTTAACCTCAATGCTTTTAAACTGAAAATCATGCAAAATCATGAAGCTGTTCCTGGGTCAGAATCTGAGGTTACAATCATTGATTTTTAAACTTCTGATCCGTTTCTGATCTGAAACTCTGAGTTTCCCATCTCATGGTTCAACTCAGAGTTCAATGTTAGGCTCAGAGTTAGTTAAACCTGCTTTCTGGAATAGACCCCTGTTCTTACCGTAAGGTGTCATGAAGCCTCGTGACAACGACCGCTAAACATAGTATAAAATCAACTGAATAAAGTTACCCTGTGTACACAAGAGCCAACAAAAAAAAAAACAACCCAGACACGAACGTTAACCCACGTTAGCATTGCCAGCTAGCGAAAGCAACATTTGCCGGACAAATTCATGATAAAACAGAAAGTTAGCTAACCTTATCATAGCTTTTGTAGCCGGTCACTAATGAATACAAACATGTAACACTATGAACCATTAAGTTACTGAGGAGAAGAAAAGCCGGTTCCGAGTCTAGCTGGAGTCCTTTAGCAGATCGTAGGTTTCTCCATCTCGGTAAAGCCAGACAAGTACTTGCCTAACGGTCGGACAAGGAAAGAAATTCAGCCGTGGACTTAACCGCCGGGACCGCGGATACGTCACAGAAGGAGCGGGAGCCATTAAAACGTCAACAACCGTTAAAAGCTTAAAAACATGATGGGTGTTTTGAAGGTCCGCTGGTCGGCTGGGATTTGAGCTGGTAGTCCTCCTGTGCCCTGGTCGTATCTCTTTCTTTGTCGGAGCCTTTTCAGTCAAAAAGAAAAATAGTTTCTACAGTGGAGAAAGTTCTGGAAGGTCTCCTTCACCTGGACCGCTGTGTACTGCACATAGCCTGTACATAAACTGCACTGTGACGTCTACGTGTGGGCGGGGCCTGTGTTTGTATAATAATGGGAGGGCCAACGGTTTAACAGGAGGGACATACATGCACTAACATGCGCGTGCTGCCAGTCCAGAAACCAAAACTAAGAACAGAGAAGCTCGGACAACATAATGAGGCTGTGGCTTTCTTCACTGCTCAGGATGCCATTACTCCACTATATCTTTACTTAGAAAATAGTTGTTGACTCCTATATTAGTGTTTAAAATCTCTCAAGTTTGTCCAGTGATACTGAGAAGTGGATGTTAACTAATATAATTTAACTAATGTTTTTATCTAAGGGATAAAGGATCCATATCAAGATGTGGTAACACTTAATTCAGATAGTCCACCTACAGAGACTTTACAGAGTATTTGTAACATTTCAACAGGTTATTAGCTGAGATTCAACATTTATACTGTTTTTTTAAACCTTTGCTAACTTTTCTATTATCTGATGCATAATCGTACATTGTTGAACATTGATTGAGAATTCAAATGTTCGAGTAGGATTAAAGAAATGTTACAAATGCTCTGTAAACTCTCTTTACGTCGACTATCCAAAAAGAAAGTGTAACCCAAGATCTGTTATCCCAAATATCTACAGTTAATCAGCATCAGCCTCAAACTTCCAGTCTTAGTTAGGCTATAACTGTCACATGAAATGCTTCTTTTTATAACAACAGGTGAATTCCACAGTTTAAATATCAACAATAAAAAAGAAATATAATTTTTAAAATGCCACAAAAATAGTTCAAACACAAATAGCGGAGTAAGGCATTCAATTAAACACAGCTTAAAACAAGTTGAAATACCAACTCAGTTCAAAATGTGAATAAAAACCTGATCAGTCCGGGGGGGG
>NW_019525498.1:148934-149344 GCF_002814215.2 Seriola lalandi dorsalis
GAACCATCAAAAGTAACTTTTATGTGGATGATTGCCTCAGATCTGTAGCAACGGTGGATCAGGCTATAAAGCTCGTCAAAGATCTCACTGAAGCCTGCAAACAGGGTGGCTTCACGTTGACAAAATGGATCAGCAATAACTGGAAGGTGTTGGAGAGTATTCCTGAGCATCACAGAGCAAAGACTGTCAAAGAGCTGAACCTCGATAAAGAAAAGTTGAAAGAGCAAGCCACAGTTGAGCCTGCACTTGGAATCTATTGGAACACTCTAAGTGACACCTTCAGCTTTAAAGTGACTGTCAATAGCCGTCCTGCTACCAGAAGAGGTATACTCTCCATAGTAAGTTCAGTTTATGACCCCTTAGGTTTTCTCTCTCCTTTCATCCTAAAAGCCAAACAACTACTCCAAGAG
>NW_019525498.1:149394-150566 GCF_002814215.2 Seriola lalandi dorsalis
CCAGTCCAGCAGACAGCAGCTTCACTCCTGAGTCTCCTGGATGATTGTAGCTCAGGTCCAGCTCTCTCAGATGGGAGGGGTTGGAGCTCAGAGCTGAGGCCAGAGAAGCACAGCCTTCCTCTGTGACCAGACATCCTGACAGACTGAACACACACACACACACACACACACACAAACAAACAGGACCTTACTGTCAGTGTAAACTCTCTGAGCTAAAACTTTCACATTAGTCCAGTTTAAAAATCAGCATTAGATGCTCACAGTTGTAACAAGAATTTAATTGTCACTGACACTAATGGAGCATTGTGTTGGTTTAGACTCAGCACTGAATGTGTGTATTGTATTGGTTGATTGTATCAGCCATTTTTAGTATTCTTCACAGTCATTGGTTTGTGGTCAGCAACATCCAGTCATCTTCACACAGGTGTACAGGGAGAGGGTTGATGTGACTAAGTGTTGCTGAGAGGAAGACTCTGACTGTGGTCTGAGTTTCCCGCCTTCTCAAAGTTTTTCCTGCCTGATCTTATCTAGGTGTTTTTTATTGAACTTCGTTTCAGGGTTTTACCTGCTTCACTGAGTCCAGTACTGGTGACCCTGATTAACTTGTAACCTGAAAGATGTGTATAAGAGACAGCTGCTGGCCTGCTCCTCATCTCTGAACCTCTTCCTGAAGTACTCCTCCTTCTGTGGGTCAGTGAACCCTCTGACCTCTGTCACCATGTCAACACACTCAGGAGGGATCTGATTGGCTGCTGCAGGTCGTGTGGTTATCCAGAGGCGAGCAGAGGGAAGCAGTTTCCCCCGGATGAGGTTTGTCAGCAGCACGTCCACTGAGGTGGACTCTGTAACATCAGTCAGGATCTCAGTGTTGTGGAAGTCCAGAGGAAGTCGACACTCGTCCAGACCGTCAAAGATGAACACGACCTGGAACTGATCAAACCTGCAGATTCCTGCTTCTTTGGTTTCTGTAAAGAAGTGATGAACAAGTTCCACCAAGCTGAACTTTCTCTCTTTCAGCACATTCAGCTCTCTGAAGGTGAATGGAAATGTGAACTGTATGTCCTGGTTGGCTTTGTCTTCAGCCCAGTCCAGAGTGAACTTCTGTGTTAAGACTGTTTTCCCAATGCCAGCCACTCCCTTTGTCATCACTGTTCTGATTGGTCCGTCTCTTC
>NW_019525498.1:150586-151238 GCF_002814215.2 Seriola lalandi dorsalis
AATGGCAAATTTTCATTTGTGTAGCCCAGTATCACCCTGAATATCTCCACAAGCTGGTTGAGCCTAAGAAAACAAGGAACAACAAACAAAACAGCAACAGAACAAAAGTAAAATATAAAAGTGGCTTCATGTGTGAATAATGATGGAGCAGTGATGTGAGTCATGGACAGTTAGAGATCCTCATCTCACCTCTGAGCTCTGGTCTTTCTCTCATGTTCCCCACACTGAGAGGTTTTAGAGGGAGGGGCTCCCTCCTCTCTGTCCTCACACTGATCCATGGCAGAGCCCCCACCTTCACACCAACACAACAACATGCTTCATTACAACAGGGTTTACTTCACAGGAAACATTAGTTCTGCTCATTAACATTGCACAAATATTCTTGTCCATTCTTGTTGAGGCCCAAAAAGGATTTCATTCCCACTGACACCTTTATTTGTGATAACACCTCCACAATGTCTTATTTCTCATTTAAAATCCCAAATGTGTTGGATTCCTCCAAGTTATTTGTCAAAATGTTCTATTGTGCCAGTATTATTTGTTAATCCCTCAGTTTGTCATAATGAAGTTGTTAATCAGTTCATCTTTGAGTCCTAGTGACCGATTGTTTCAAATGTGAAGAAATTCCATCAAAGCGTCACTGAGACATCGT
>NW_019525498.1:151288-151945 GCF_002814215.2 Seriola lalandi dorsalis
TTTGCAACACCTGAAGCCGCTGTATGATTTATGATACACTGACAAACTGAGATCTGCTTGTTACAGTTACTTTTAAATGGCTAAACAACTTTCATTAGGAAGGTGCTGAAGCTGCCAGGATCCTCTGCAAAGTAAACATGGGTCTGGTAAAACCCAGCTGAGGGTCAGCAGGTCTACATGATGTTCTGCCTCGTTTCCCTCTCACTGAACTGAACACGTCCAACCTCAGCTTCTATCAGGACGTCTCACTGTGATCAATGTTGAAGAATCAGGGGAAGATTGTCTGTATTTATTTTTTTTTACCTCATAACATACTGACATTATACATGAACCATTTTTCACCTGAATGAGTCGACAATAATCAATCCATTAAAACATGTAGAAGTGTTTCCTGTGTATTCATTGTGTTAGCAGTGAAATCCATTTACACAGTTGTACATGTGAACAGAGCTGGATGCTGCTCATTGATCCTGACAGTAACAACAGCAGAGTGAACAGAGACAAAAATAAACATTAGACAGAATAAAATCATTTTACAAAAGTGTTAAAATGTTGATCATCAAAGTGATGAAATCAGACTAATCAATGTTCAGTGTCTGAGTCTGAGACAGATCTGCTTCACAGTGCAGAGTGTGTGTGATGGTGAACAGAGTCCAC
>NW_019525498.1:151995-155089 GCF_002814215.2 Seriola lalandi dorsalis
TGGAGCTCAGAGCTGAGGCCAGAGAAGCACAGCCTTCCTCTGTGACCTGACATCCTGACAGACTGAACACACACACACACACACACACACACACACAAGTGTGTTTCCATCACTAAAGGGGAGATTACACTGACTTACAATCACTTCTTGGAGAGCTACTGTAACTCTAAACCCAGTGAACTTGTTCTTTGTGTCCAAAAGGAGGTTGATTCCTGACAACGTCCCTGTTAAAGACATTCAAGTCCCAATGACATGATTAATACTATATACACACACACACGCACAAACAAGACCTTACTGTCAGTGTAAACTCTCTGAGCTAAAACGTTCACATTAGTCAAGTTTAAAAATCAGCATTAGATGCTCACAGCTGTAAAAGGACTGTAACTGTCACTGACACTAATGGAGGATTGTGTTGGTTTAGACTCAGCACTGAATGTGTGTTTTGTATTGGTTGATTGTATCAGTCATTTTTATTATTCTTCACAATCATTGGTTTGTGGTCAGCAACATCCAGTCATCTTCACACAGGTGTACAGGGAGAGGGTTGATGTGACTAAGTGTTGCTGAGAGGAAGACTCTGACTGTGGTCTGAGTTTCCCGCCTTCCCAGAGTTTTTCCTGCCTGATCTTATCTAGGTGTTTTTTACCACAAACCTAATTCAACTTAGTTTGGCTGTCTCAGGGTTTTACCTGCTTCACTCAGTCCAATACTGGTGACCCTGATTAACTAGTAACTTCAAGCTGGTTATTAACTGGCTCAGTTAATTCTGGTTCTGCAATCCAGCATCGATAGTGTTTAAATGAAATAGGTGGAGATGTTGATTAAAATCATCAGAACCATGACTGAAATACTGAATATAAAATGAGATGAAATGGTGAAACACATGAGAAATTCTGGTTGTAGAAACACAAAATATCATATTCAACAAGGTGAAATGTAAAGAATATGATTACATAACTAGAATAAGAAGCTGTAGAAACACTAAAGATCATCTCAAAATATTCAAACAGTGTGAGTGTATGAATAATATATGTCTTTACTATAGAGTGAGTGTTTTTTCTTTTTCTCTCCCTGATGATGAACAAACTATTTTGAATATCTGAGGCAGTTAGGAAAGTGAAAGTAACATCATCACTTTTACTCCTGCCTAAAGAAAATATGTTATATGAGGATGACAATGTTATATGAAGGAACTATTGAATTTAAGTGCTGACTATTGAGCAGGAGACAGTTCATCTGTGGAGAGACGTCCTGATCTCAGGGACTGTTGGATCTGCTCCACTAGAGAACGATCATTCAGTTCATTCAGACAGTGGAACAGGTTGATGCTTTTCTCTGCAGAGGGAGTCTCTTCAATCTTCTTCTTGATGTACTGGACTGTGGTCTTTTTGGTCTCTGAGCTACTTCCTGTCTGTGTCATCAGACCTCGTAGGAGAGTCTGATTGGTCTGCAGTGAAAGACCCAGCAGGAAGCGGAGGAACAAGTCCAGGTGTAAAGTGTGAGTGTATAAATGATCATATATGTCTTTACTATAGAGTCAGTATTTTTAGTTTTTCTCTCCCTGATGATGAACAAACTATTTTGAATATCTGAGGCAGTTAGAAAAGTGAAAGTAACATCATCATCACTTTAACTCCTTCCTAAAGAAAATATGTTATATGAGGATGACAATGTTATATGAAGGAACTATTGAATTTAACTGCGCATTCAGGCTGCACTATATCCTACTAAAACAACAGTTTTCTCAATCAGTGTTCTGAATGAAAACACTACACTGGTGACAATCACCTGAGTCAGAAAACCTCATCCGTACAATATTAACACATTTAATACAAGATCATAAAAATGAATGAAAAGTCTTTAAGTCGACTGTTAAACAAAAAAGATGAATCCATACCTGAGACCTTCCAGTTTACATTGTGGACTCTCCAGTCCAGCAGACAGCAGCTTCACTCCTGAATCCTGCAGGTTGTTGTTACTCAGGTCCAGGTCTCTCAGACTAGAGGACTGGGAACTGAGGACTGAGGACAGAGCTTCACAACTTCTCCTTGACAGTTTACAGCCACTGAGTCTGAAGAGGAATTCCAGAAAGAACTATTAACATAATCAATATTTTAAATAAATAAGTATATACACAACAGATAAACACTAACCTGAGACATTGGAGTCTGTGGTGTTGTCTCTCCAGTCCAGCCGACAGCAGCTTCACTCCAAAATCCTTCAGGTCATTGTTACTCAGGTCCAGGTCTCTCAGACTAGAGGACTGGGAGCTGAGGACTGAGGACAGAGCTTCACAACTTCTCTCTGAGAGGTTACAGCCACTGAGTCTGAAGAGGAATCAGCAAAACAAAATAAATCAATTGAAAAAAATGTGTTTTTCTGTCTTCACAAAAGAAAGTTATACAGTTAATGTAGATGGATGAATGTGCACATACACAGCTTTGTTGGAGGCTTTGACCACTGGCAGCAGCTTCAGAAGAGCTTCCTCTGAAGCAGAATATTTCTTCAGGTCAAACACGTCCAGATCTTCTTCTGATGACAGTAAGACGAAGACCAGAGCTGACCATTGAGCAGGAGACAGTTTATCTGTGGAGAGACGTCCTGATCTCAGGGACCACTGGATCATATTAACTAGTGAACGATCATTCAGTTCATTCAGACAGTGGAACAGGTTGATGCTTTTCTCTGCAGAGGGAGTCTCTTCAATCTTCTTCTTGATGTACTGAACTGTTTCCTGATTGGTCTCTGAGCTACTTCCTGTCTGTGTCATCAGACCTTGTAGGAGAGTCTGATTGGTCTGCAGTGAAAGACCCAGCAGGAAGCGGAGGAACAAGTCCAGGTGTCCGTTTGGACTCTGTAAGGCCTCGTCCACAGCTCTCTGGTAGAACAGTGTTGGGTCAGGCTTGTCCCTCAAGAGTTTAGGTGAGCAATAGGTTGATTGTTTATCTGACATCAGATTGACTCCAGACTTGATGAAGGTCAGATGGACATGAAGAGCAGCCAGAAACTCCTGAACACTCAGATGGACGAAGCAGAACACCTTGTCCTGGTACAGGCCTCTCTCCTCTTTAAAGATCTGTGTGAACACTCC
>NW_019525498.1:155139-155991 GCF_002814215.2 Seriola lalandi dorsalis
GTGATGAAATCAGACTAATGAATGTTCAGTGTCTGAGTCTGAGACAGATCTGCTTCACAGTGCAGAGTGTGTGTGATGGTGAACAGAGTCCACTTTGATTTCAGCAGCTGACCTGCAGTCAGCAGAGTTTCTGTCCACAGGAGAGACTCTCAGACCTACAGACACAGAGACACTGAGGAACTGGGAAAGATGAAGAACCCAGGATACAGAGGTTCAGTGAAGGTGGTGTTGAAGGTGTGGAGGTGGATCAGTGAGTCATAGGAGACTCTGTAGAAGGACAGAAAGCCAGAAGGACAGTCCACATACACTGCTACTCTGTGAGAGACAGAGGAGGAGGAGATGGATGTTTTTCTGTTGTTGTGCCAGACAGAGTAACCATGAACATCAGAGCAGATCAGACTCCAGGACTGATCATTTCCTCCAAACCTACAGTCCTCACTGCTTCCTTTCCTTCTGATTCCTCTGTAACTCACTGATATATGAACCAGTCCTCTCCACTCGACCTCCCAGTAACAGCGACCAGTCAGACCAGTTCTACACAGCAGCTGAGACCAGACATTAAATCTGTTTGGATGATCAGGATATGATTGATCCTCTGTCACACGTGTCACCGTCCTGTTGTTGTCAGACAGTCTGAGTCTTCTGTTCACTGTGTTTTCATCCAGTTCCAGTTCACAGGAATCTGATGGAGAGAACAAGACACAACACAGCTGCAGTTTATCATCTGTTGATTCATCAACAACTTCACTGACAGTTACTGAAAGTGAATCATTTCATATTCAACTGTGAACAATGTTTGACTACATTTAAATTAAAATCCAACAGTCCAGTTACTGAACATGAGAGTCCAGA
>NW_019525498.1:156041-156470 GCF_002814215.2 Seriola lalandi dorsalis
TCTCCAGTCCCTCCCTCTGTGATGTAGAGCTCTGTGTAGATCTGGTTCAGAAGGGTTGAGTTTCCTGCTTTAGCGATCCCCTCAAACACACACTGGAACTTCTTCTTCAGGTTAGATTTGAGAAGTTGTTGACAAACTGCAGCAGGACTCTCTGAATGACAAAGAACAAATAAGATAAATGAATAAATAAGTCAATGTTTACACATTTACTTCCTCTGAAGAATGAGTAAATTTTTATTTTTTTTTATTTTATTTTATTTATAGAGCGCATTTCATGCACAAGGCAGACACAATGCGCTTTACAGCATACAACAAAACAATAAAAAAACAATACAAATAGCACAGAGTAGACAAGCGCGCACACACACACACGCACACACGTTCAATCAAACGCTGTTAAGAGGAGAAAAGTTTTTAACCTATTTTTAA
>NW_019525498.1:156520-157334 GCF_002814215.2 Seriola lalandi dorsalis
ACAGAGCTGCTACAGTTACTGCTTCATATAATAAAAGTTAAATAATATAATGCTGAGAGGTCAGAGGTCAGAGGTCAGAGGGTCTGGTTACAGTTAGATAGTGTCTGCCTCAGTGAGGACAGTCTGTTTGAAGGAGACTGTCCTGAAATCTGAAACAAAGAAAACTGACAAGTCACTTTCTTCTGTCCAGATTTACTGACTGATATCAGAAACCAGACAGGACACACCAGGAAACACTGATGTTTCCTCCATGTTGAATGAAGCATTAGCTCAAAACGTTTGGATCCTGTTTTCAAATGTCTGTGACCTGGACGAAGTTTATATCCAGTCTGTTTCAAAACAAATCTCCACTTATAGAGACAATGTGCTGCAGCAGTTAACATCCCATAATAGAACCTGTTTGATCAAGAAAATCAGTGACGATGAAATATGATCAGTCAGTCAGTCAGTCAGTCAATCACGTAGTCAGTCAGTCAGTTACTCAGTCACTCAGTCAGTCAGTCACTAAGTCAGTCAGTCAGTCAGTCAGTCAGTCAGTCCCTGCTGATCCCTGAACGTCGATCAGACTGATTGATCACTTGTGTCAGCGCATTAAAAACACTGTTCTGAATGAAAGCACAATAAACAGTTTGATCATAATGTGTGTTTGTTCTGACAGTGAAGCAGAACCTGATGACGCTCTGACAGACCGGTTCCACCACGTCACGTCCAGGATCACCATGTGACCGAGACTGTGCGGTCCAGGTGTTTTCACTATGTGCAGGTACGATGGTGTTTCCTGCTCGACCTCACGTTGTGTTCACTGACCTGCGAA
>NW_019525498.1:158904-160677 GCF_002814215.2 Seriola lalandi dorsalis
TGTTTCATTGTCAATATGAAAGTTGAAGTCACCTGATAAGATAAGGCAGTCATAGTCGGTGGAGACCTTGGCTAGTAGTTGAGAAAATTCTTCCAGAAAGCCACTTTTCATTTTAGGTGGACGATAGACTGTGACTATTAAGATTGAGGTTTTACAGTGTACAGATATTGCTAAGTATTCAAAACAATTATATTCGCCAAGAGAGATGTCCTTGCAGCTATAAATGTCGGAAAAGACGGCAGCAATTCCACCACCTCTCCTGTTTGCTCTGGTGGTGTGAAAAAAATTGAAATTGAAATAAATGAACATATTTCCCTGCATCTGGTCAGTAAACGTCTCATTCCTCCATCATGTTAAATCCTCTTACTGCTCTGCAGACAGTCAGCCAGCTCCTCCTGCTTCATCCTCCTCAGGAAGTTCATAGTGATCTTCAGAAACGCCTCTCTGCTGCTGCTCCTCTGCTCTTCATCCTCTCCGTCCAACACCTCCTCCTCCTCCTCCCTCTGACTCTCTAAGCATTCTGGGTAATCTGGTCTCAGGAGCCTCTGGACTCTCTTCAGCTCGTTCTTCACAAACGTGACCATGTTCTCCTCCAGCAGCTGGAACAGATGATAAACTGATCATTTCATTTAGAAAACAACATGTGACTCATGCGTCAGTCTGAAGGCCTGCTGGTCTAAACACAGCAACATGGACACTGTTAGGACCTGGATGGAAATTCATCATTTAATCTGTGGTTGATGGAGTTAAACAGTAACAGTGTGATTGTACATGTACAGACCATAAAGATGGAGTCCAGGTCTGGTTGATGCTGCTGGGCAGACTGATCACTGTGGACCTCTGAGCTCTGCTGCTCAACTCTGTGGAGAAAACACCAACTTTAAGGAAGATGAATGACTCCACTCTGACACACCTTATTACAGGTGACTGATGGATGGTGATGGATAAGAGGGAGTGATCTGTGGGATGATAACGCTGGGAACACCTCAGGGTCTCATCATCAACATCATCAACATCATCAGTCCTGGGCAGCAGAGCAACATCCAGGGTTTGGTTTCTGTCTGGATGTTCAGTTTTAAATTCTTACCTTCCATCAGCAGGTTGTTGAACTTTAAAGTCAATAGGACGAATCATAGACCGGTCACTCTTCATGGACACACAGCTGGGTTCAGGAGAGTCTGGTCTCTGCTGCTGCATCCTGACACTAACAAACAAGTGACAAATTATATGAATTTTTCTAATCACACTTGAGAGACACAGACTGGGATTATTGTCCTGGTGAACATGTGCAGATTTTCTAACCAGGGGACGATGAAGTGATTGAGATGATGTCAGTCGTATCCACATCGAATAAAGAAGTGGGGATCAGAGAGTCGTGTGCTGAGAGGTTTTCTCTACTATGTTTCTCACGACTCAAGTTCAGGAGAGTCAGATAACAACACAGTTCAGTTTTAAATTCTTACCTTCCATCAGCAGGTGGTTGAACTTTAAAGTCAATAAGACGAAACATTGACCCGTCACTCTTCATGGACAAACAGCTGGGTTCAGGAGAGTCTGGTCTCTGCTGCTGCATCCTGACACTAACAAACAAGTGACAAATGAAAAGCAGTTTTAACCTGAGGACAGATGGATTGTGAGCAGACTGTCTCCAGGTGAAATGTTAGCAGCAGATAGAGAATCAGTAAGAAGACAGTGGTTGATCATCAACATGTCTCCTGTCTAATCAGTGGTTGGCTCTTTGTTCAAAGCTGTTATTGAGTAGTTGATGGCAGA
>NW_019525498.1:160774-179268 GCF_002814215.2 Seriola lalandi dorsalis
CTGTCCTCACACTGATCCATGGCAGAGCCCCCACCTTCACACCAACACAACAACATGCTTCATTACAACAGGGTTTACTTCACAGGAAACATTAGTTCTTTATAATACATAGATTTGGTAGTGTAGGTGGCAAAATCCCTTTATTATTATCCTAAAATCTGTCGTAGTGCTTCTACATTCCTTCTGTTCAATATGGATCATAACAAATACCAGGGTTTGGAAACATTTTGATCTGAGGATGAGTCACTCCCTCATAACTTCAGAGTACAAGTCTAAAAAAAACATCAGCGACATTAAAACCAGTCTAAGTCTGTGTTAGAAACCCAGACTGAGTCAGGTGAGTCCCAGACCAGGTGATGTAGTTCTACTATCTGTCCACTAGATGGTGCCATCTAAACATTTAATGCCTCAACATCAGCTCAGCAGAGAAAGATGAGGTGCAATAATGTGGATATAAGAGTCTCATTGATGATATTTAATGCCACAATAATCTCTTCATGTGTTGTAACTCACTCAAAACGTATTTGTTTAACACAAAACTTGGTGCAGCACCTTCAAAATGTTTTCAATAATACAATGTACAACCTCAATAAAATTCCCACATCTGGTTTTAATCTGTAAATTTAATACAGGGCTCCATTAAGTTTTAGTTTTGAGTACAACTAAAATTCAGTTGTTCAGTCTTTAACCTCTAAAAATGTATTTACTGACTTCCTGAAAGCGGTTCTCATGTCGACACATAAATCTAGTAGGCCGTGCCCTCGAAACGTCATGTACAGATTTCTCTGGAGGATTCTCACCTGCTGAACTCACTTCAGGTCGATTTACAGACACTTTCCACCTTCATGTGTCGAGGAAACATCTGGAAAGAAGAAGCTGTTCATTCTCCCTCGTCAGTCCTGGTGTCTGTGAGCATTTGCTCTGAGGACGAGACACTTCCTCAAACTTCAGAGTGCAGTGAGCGAGTCGTCACAAACCCTTCTTACCTGTCAGAGAAACCACAGATCTCGTGGTGCACATCTTCTCTTTGGCCCCTAGATGGTGATAACCGACCATCCAATACAACAAAGCTCAGTAGGATGTAGTAGAGCAGCAATTTGGATCACATCACATCATTAATCAAACAAAATGTGACCATTCAAAGATTTTAATATTTTATTTTTAAGTTCTTTATTTGAGCCAGTAAAAAAAATGGACTAATAAAATTTATTTTGGCGAGTAGCAACCTTTTATAGTAAATATCCAGGGGGGGTATTTTACTGTCAGAAAAAAAAAAATCAGATTTTTTTTAGATGTGGCTCTAATCCTCTTATTTAATTGAATTTATCTTCATCATCTTCATCATCATTACAGTGTATAAAATCCAGCACCGCGCTCTCATTCCCCCAGTCTGCAACATAGATGTTTACTGTCGCCATCTCACTTCATATCTTACAAGCGTTAACGTCATGCACGTTACTAAAGAACAGCTCATATAAGACGTGCTCTAACCTCAAAAAGCGGAAATAGCGTCGTCAGCAACCCACAACTGTTGCTTTTTATGTATTAGTAAATTAATTAAATGTATTCATATATATTTGTTTATTTGGGGCATTTGTTTGTCTATTTCCAAATACGTTTTATATTTGCAAGATATACTGTATTTGTGTGTTTACAAAGTTTCTTTTGTATTTTTGTGTAAAGTGTTTTGTGTTTACAGATTACACATATACTCACTGATTGTCGATCTGTTCACACAAATAATAGTGAGACAAATCTGCCTCCACACTGGGACTTTAAATTGTCTGCTTTGCTCACCAGCCTTGTTAAAATCTCGGTACATTATCGGTGATGGATTCTTGTTTCCACCAGGAGATGGCGCCACAGATTGGAGCAGGCACCAGACAAAGATTGTCTATAGATAGATATATCACTCTGACGTATAAAAATGCCAACTCCCATTTTTTTTTCCCCGCGAATAAGAATCGTACACCCCCCCAAAAGAGGTAAAAACAACAGTTTTTACAATATATTCCCGGTATTCATGCCTGGGAGAATCTTTTACTACGATTCAGGGCTGGGACGATTATCCGACGTAATCCACGTTGTCGATTATAAAAATTATTCGACGTGGAATTTTAGTGTCGACGCGTCGTGTAAAACCACACAGGGAAAATGTTCATAGAACAAAACCGGAACTTTCTACTGGGACCGTTTATATCCATCGTCTTTGGTTTACCCGGATACAAGCGCAGCGCACGGACTGGGACAACGCGGTGACGTAATTGAAGTCATGTGACTACGTGAATGATTTGCGTCCGTGTAAATCTATTTAAACAACACGGCGAAGTCTACCAGCGGTACGACGGAGCGCGTGGAGCAACACGCGGCAAAAAGGCTCGTAGGCGGTCCTCCAGAGTTTGGGAAATGTTAAAAATGTTTTTTTGTGTGTGTGTGTGTTGGACGGTGCAAATTGTTATATTAAATGACTAACTGGAAAATAATTGCAATAAAATTACTGTTAAAATAATCTTTAGATTAGTTGAATAATCGAAAATACAATCGCTAGATTAATCGTTTAAAGAATAATCGTTTGGGACAGCCCTACTACGATTATAGACACCCCTAAAATGGACCGTACCATTTCTTTACTTTAACGTTAGCTGGACGGCTGGTACCTCGCTAGCATCTTTGAGACAGTAGGTAAATGTAAGTAGTAGCAGCAGCTAACTGTCTACTTTCTTACCTTCCGTTTCTAAATTAGACTGTCAAGTATCTGCGGATGGAAGCTAATGCTAGATAGTTTCTAAATTTTTTCCGTAAATTACAGTTCAGCTAATTGATGTTAGCTAGTTTTTCTAACTGTAGCCGTAAGTTACAGTTTAGCTAACTAATGTTAGCTAGCCGATAGCGCGCCCTTTCATTTCCAACGTTAGCATGTTATGTAAAAATATGTAAAATGTCAGTCAGGAGCAGTGAGATAAACAAAGTAATCTCTGTTGAATTAGTGCTCGGCATATTTACACTACCAGAGACAGTTTCAACAACATTGCTTTTAATATTTTTTGTATGAGGCAGAGATTATGATAAAAAAAAACAAAAGTTCTCCAATCATCTAGCAAATTAAAAGACACTTTAAATCTAAATCAAAGTCATATAAATCACAGTCTATACATGAAAAATAGTATTTAAATGAAACAATTAAAAGCTATAATCAAGACAAAAAGTATATATATATATAATTTAGTTAGTTAGTTAGTAGTATGTAGTAAACAGTCCAGAACACTTAGCTTGATGGTCAGCTGTTGGTCAGATTGTTGTAAATCTGTAAATGTATTATTGATATCATAGTTTCTTTTTCCTCTTTTTACAATCTCAGTGGATGTTTTTAGAGAGACGCCAGTTGTCCGGTCCCTGGAAATCCCGTCAGAGTGAGACCTCTCGCGATCACTCCTCCCTCTGCGCTGTGAGTTTGTCTGTGAGAATCCGCCGCGGTGATAATCAGATCCGCATGAAGCTGCAGCTGCTCGGTCGCACCGCCGCTTGTCAGGGGGAAGTTTGGAGACACGGACAATAAAACCTATAACGGATCGATCCACCCGGGTCATCTCTCACTTCCAGACTCGGAGCACCGAGGGCACAGGCCGAACCGGGACTGTGGTCCGTTGAATTGGACCGTTGAGCGTGTCCAAACCGCCACTTGATGGGAGTTTAAGGCGCATTTTCTTCTCGTTTCAGCCGCGATGGAAGCGGAAAGACCGCCCTGTTCCCAGAGGTAGTTACCTTTAACTTTTCTTTTCATCTGAGTGAAGTCTGTAGAAATAGCCTGCAGGTTTACAGCCTGTTGCAAAGTTATACACAGTCAATTTAATGTCTCCATTATGAGAGAAAATCCAGATGTGATCATGCAGAGATAACATTACAGTTGTTTACCATTACATTTACCATTACAGTAGTATAATCAGATTTTCCATTGTTACTCTGGAAAAGTCAGATGAGCAATATGAAGAAAAATGAATATAAAAATATACTTTTACTCTTGTGTAGAAGTTCAAGACTAAAAAGTCTAATTATGTGTTCATGTAATCATTAAATTAAATGGACTTTAACACACTTGAGTGAATTAAATCTTTTGTTTTCTCTTTAAAAATGTAGTTTAGTTCATTATATTTATTTGTCATTTGTCCAAAAACATTATAGAAGAGATGTTATTTTAAACCATGCTGGTAGATGCAAATACTAATGCAGGCTAACTAATGTAATTACAACAAATTAGAGTTCAAAGTTCAATAAATAGTGAATCCAGTCAGACTAAAGGATATATAAAAACTACTTAATTACACCAAACAATGTGAAATTGTAGGTAGGTGGGTCCAGATAAGCTGTAGTCTGTCTAATAATAATACATCAGCCTTCCTGTCTGGTTTAACTATAGAGGCTTGAAGGGTCTGTCACCCAAAAATGAAAGAATATCTTTATCCTTGTAATTTTCTTGTGATCTGGTTTGACTGAGCTTTTAATTAGTTGTCAGCAGATGTTTTGCAGATGTGTCAGAAATAAAAAATATCCATAAAGTTCCTGCAGAGTTGTAGTTGTCTGGAGCAGAGTGATGCACAATAATATTTGGCACTATGCTATGATGTCATGTCGTGTCTTACAGTAATATACAAGCAGTAGCCTACAGTATGTTGAATTTATCCTAATGAATTGCCTCTTAAAATTATCATTATAGAGCATGACTTGTTGACTTGAGGTTCAGTATCTCTGAGCCATGTTTGTCTGGTATGAGTTGAGGGAAGATGGTGACACCTGAAACAGGACAGGGTTTTCATCCCCAGCCAAAGACCAAATAAACATTAAAGTTTGTGGTTTGAAATTCTAGAAATGAACATTGAGATTGCTTCAGAATTCCACTCAACACAGGACAAAACATGTTTTTAATAGGATCAGGGCTTCACGGCTGTGTGATGTTTTTATATTAATCTGTAGGATATTCTTTTTTATGTCTGCATGATCTATTTTTTATTGTTTTATTTGTTAATACAAAAGAAACATGGGCCAGTGACATACATGTGTATACTTTTTAAAGAAAAAATAAATGAACCCTTAAGAATTATCTGCATTTATATCCAAATACAATCTATTAACACTATCTGTTTCTACTAAGAACATGCACATCATTGTGTTCTTGTCCATATTGAAAACATCATTCAGACAAGCTCAGTGTGGATTGGAAAATGTATGTGAACCCTTCGACTAATGGCATTAAAAAAAAAACTAAGTGGAGTCAGGAGTTAACAAACCTGCAGCTGTCTGACCAACATGAAAACATCAGCAGGGTGGAGGGAGCATCAGGGTCTGGGTCTCTGCTGCCTCTGGACCCGGACAGCTCCACATCATCGAGTTTATAAAGGTCTCTTCCAGTGACCCTTAAACATGAGAGTAAATCTACCACAGACAGAGAAAATCCCCCTTCTGGAGTGGTCCAGTCAGAGTCCAGACCCAGAAGAACTGTCCAGACTTCCTCCTGAACACTGAGCAGGTCTTATTGATGCTAAATGAGGTTCAATCAGTTGTTAAAGCCAAGTGCACTTGCTTTTTCTGCTGTGAATATTTAAAGGCTGTTTTCAATAAAGACACAGAAGATTAGAATTGTTTCAGTGATATTAGCTTATAAACACATTGTGTTTGTCTATACTTTGACTTATATGAAGATCAGATCACTTTTTATCACCAATCAATGCAGAAATCCATTCAATTCCAAAAGGTTCACAAACATTTTCTTGTCCTTGTGTCGACTCCCAAACTATTTCACAGCTTGTGAAGGGAGTCGGTTACAGGTGCAGGTACATGAGAGCTGCACAATTAATCGAAGTCGCAACATGGCAGAGTGCAATATCCAAATTATAGGAGCTGCAATTTTCAGTTAGCAAAAGTTCAGTGTTGAGTGTTGGGGTGCTACAGAGACGCCCCGGACTACAAATCATATTCTGCAGATGTAAAGAAACATGTTTGTTTGTCACGTCATCATCATAATTTTTATATTTTCTTTTCAGAGAAAAAAAAAAAAGCAAGAACGATCATTCTAACTGAAATTGCAATAAATCGCCATAAAAAAATAAAAATAAAATAATAATCGCCATATGATTTTTTTTTTTAGCATATCATGCAGCCTTACTTTAAACACTTTCTGAACTGAAACATCTAAAAGCAAAAAAGAAGGGAGATAAACCGAGGGACTTATTTTTTAATGTGTTGTCATTATTTTCAACAGGTGCTCCCAGTGAAAAGAGAAACTCCAGATCTTTCATGGTTGTTTCCATCCACTGCTGCTCACAACGTGATCAAGAGTTTCATCCAGCAGGAGGCCTGAGGATTTAACATTTTACAGTTGAGTTTCCAGGATCACAGACCTTTTATTTTTTTGGTTCATTTCTGCCTCAGAGATGCCCGGCGGCGGGAGGAAACTTTCCTTGCAGGATTTTATTGGTGATAAATGTGAATCAGGTCAAACGAGGGGGCAGAAAACGCTCGGCTGACGAACAAGCCCGAGCAGTCGGACTCTTTTTTTGGATGTCGTTCACCCACGAGGCCTTTCTCCCGCCCGGACCACGTCACAGATAGCAGCAAATGTCGGCCGAAAACAGCCCGCCGCCACCGCCGCCGCCGCCACCGGCCTCACCTCGGTCTTTCCCCGTCCTCCCTCAACATGTGGCCCCGCCCACTCCATCGCCGTCACCCAGCCCGCCCGCCACCCTCTGCAGCCGGCTGTCTGACGGCAGCCAGACGGCCCCCAGCCCCACAAACTCACGGGGATCCATCCACGGCGTCTCCTTCCTGCTCCAGATCGGACTCACCAGGGAAACGGTCACCCTCGACCACGGAGAGCACTCGCTGTCTGCTGTCAGGGAGCTCGTCTGCTCCATCGTGGACCAGAAGGTAAACTTAGAGCTCTGCATTTGACTTCTGTAAGGAGCTTTTTGTAAGTTTTGCTATTGCTACATAGCTAACATTAGCATTATCAGCTATTCACTTACCATTCTTGGTAAAAGTTTCAGCCAACGTTGCAGTAGGAGGCTACAGTGACTCGGTATCGGAAATTGATGAGACAGGGCTAGCTAGTTAGCATGCTTATGATGTAATGTTAGCATACATTGACGTTGCTTTTTGTGACAGCTCTTGGCGAGTTTAGAAATTAAGTTTGATGCTGAACTTGCAACATTTCTTCTAGACTGGTAAGTAATCAGCTGCTAATGCTAACGTTAGCTATGTAGCAGTAGCAAAAACTTACATATAGCTCCTTTAAATTCTGGTCTTACTCGGCCGTAACTACCTGGATACACCCCCAGTTTATGTTGCATGGTAAACTAGCAAAGACAAACATGCTAGTATGAGACAGGTTGTTAATTAACTAATTAACTGGCTAATTGGAGAGGAAAGTGACTTTCTTTTGCACATAATATCTCCAAAACAAAACATAGTAGCTCAAAATTATAAGAACCAAAGGTCATAATTATGAGAAAATCTCAGTTCTATTTTTCCGTCTGTGTGCTGGACAGAGTTTTGGTAAAAGTTGGTGTAACCTCTCCGTCATGTCAGACCTGAAACTCATGTAGTTCAGGCATCCGCTCCAGGCTCGACTTTTATCTTCTTACCATCTACTGGTTTTACCGCTCACGCTGAACCCACCACCTGTGTTTACCACACTAAATGCATTTGTCAGCCCACACACACACACACACACACACACACACACACACACACACACACACGAACACACATTGCAGCAAACCAAATGAGTCCACCTGCTTTGCAGGGCATGGTGATGGGTGGAGGAAAACCCGGTGATGCTCTCATTTGAACTTCTTCGAGTAACTCTCCCACTGTCGTTACTTAACCAGCATTTCACTGATTCGTTTATTGGTTGTTTGGTGGATTGATCGATTGATGGATTGATTGATTGTTGGGACAGCCAGTGTTTGCCGTCAAACACTTTCACTTGTTGTGTCTTGTCACTCTGTGTTCTCAGGCACAGCAGAGGAAAAGTCTCCTCACAGGGAATGTCACTTCCTGGTCGTTGTTGCTGTGTCAGCGCTCTGTGTTTCCTCTTTAACAGCTGTGTGTTGTGTTGCAGAAGCAGCAGGGTGGTCCTGCTGATTGTTCTCACTGTGCACTGTGTAATTTCACTTCCTCTAAAATTATTCTGTGTGGAAACGATGGCTTCATGAAAAGAAAATTCACAGGGTTTGGAGACAGGATTCTCAGTCCAAGATCAAGATCCTCACAACAAAACTGAGTAATCCTCTCCATTTAAATATAAATCATATAGTCTAAAGGTCTGTGTCCATGTGTAGTGTGATTATAGATCAGCTCTAGATTCTATATTAATACTGTGAAAGTATCAAAGCCTCAGTCCACAGAGAAATGCACACAGCCTGTATTCAGAAACTGAGCCTTAAAACCAGCCGTCAGGACTTCTGGAACTTTGTGATGTCACAACAAAGCTGTCACCAAGCCCCGCCCACCTGGACCCACCATCCAAACCTTGCAGGAATTGGTTTTTTGAGTTTTTGAGTGTTTAAGCTGAAATCTGCTATATTTTTATTGGATCACTCAGAAAACAGTCAGCCAATCAGAAGAGAGGCTCAGAGCCTCCTCTCATCTGATTGGCTCACCGACCTGTTGTTACTAGAGCTCCAGAGAGAAGCCTGAGAGAGGAGATGTAAAACTACACTGAGATGGTTTTTGGTTCTTTAAACCACAAATATATTTTCTTATGGATCAACACTTCAAATAAAACACAGGAAAATTGTGAAATATGGGACCTTTTAATACATTTTTGTTTATTTTTAGCCAAAAATAAGGTTATATTAAAAATTAAACCATAAATGAAGGTCCATTTTTAAAAACTAACTCTTATATTTAAGATTTTGTATCTTAGCCTTTATTTCCGATGACAGATTCGACCCTCCTGGGTGTGTATTATACAAGTCGAGATGATTCTTCTTAGCTTCTCATTGGATTCAAATCAAGGAGACATTCTCCAGATCATAGTTTTTACTTATTTCTTCTCTGCAAACTATGGGATGATTGTCCTGTTGGAAAAGTCCTCTCCTGTTAAGCTTCTTGCGCCTGTGACAGGTCTTGCACTTGAGCAGTGGTTTTGTGTAGCGGTTTACTATAGTAGTTTTTGCTTTGCTGGGTGCAGTGATGGGAGGATTTGTGTGTGTGTAAATATCACAGCTACCTGCTAATTTTCTAAACCGACCCTAAACCCCGGGGCAGGACTCGCAGCAGGAGCTCGCAGCAGGAGGACACGATGACTGGAATCGTTTTTTTCCCTCCCTTTTGTGTCCACATCATGAGGCTGAGACCTCGTATGAGGCTGGATGGAAGCGTCAACTCTGGTTTACTGCTGTTATGTCACTTCTCTACTCAGTGTGTGTGTGTGTGTGTGTGTGTGTGTGTGTGTGTGTGTTGTGGGAGGAAGGGGGGAGGTGTTAGGGAAGTAGGGAAGTTCCCCTCCCTTTGAGGTTGCCACACTGACAACCCTCTCTGCACACACACACACACAGGGCTCAGTCTTTCAGCCTCTTTTAGCTCATGGTGTTGGTTAAACGGCACATTTACTGCCGTGGTTCAGGCTCCAACAGTAAACAGACAAAGGTAGTGACTTGATAAGTCAGATAACTCTACCAGCTGGTGACGACAGTGGAACGTAGAGCTGTTAAAAACACGTTTTCCTCAGGAGTTGGTGGAGACCAGACACTTTAATATATGTTGTCAGGGTTGTTTGTCTGTCAGCTTCTTGTAAAGTTCTCCTGCCTTCAAACGGCCAAAAATCTGTTAATGCAGCTTTAACTCTCTGGGTGGTGTTCGACCAGTTGTTTGTGGTTCCTCTGCTGCCTCACCTGGGCTGCAGCAGCAGCAGGTGAGAAAGTCAGAAAACAGTGTTGGTAATTTTACCACCTGCAGTGAAGAATAGCTCATTAGCTGAACTGAAGTTACAGATGTGTAAACATGGCAGAAATATGTCTTTTTTTCTTTTTACATAAAAAACAGAATTTAAAACCTGTTTTTGTGGAAAACGCTGGATACATGAGGATCCTAAAACGCTCTGTACAGACTTGGAGTTTTCAGACCGTGTTTTATTTATCAGGGTTGTTCAGACTCGGTCCGGTCCAGTCAGTCCAGAACAGAACAGACCTGATGTGGCTCCACTGAGGCCACATCGTCCCACAGGTCTGAAGGGAAAGTGATTCCAGCAGCCGGGACCTTGAACCACCATTTACAACATAAAAACCAGCATCTCTCTTTCTCACTCTCTCTCTCTTTCTCTCTCTCTCTCTTTCTTTCTCACTCTCTCTCTCTCTCTCTCTTTCTTTCTCACTCTCTCTCTCTTTCTCTCTCTCTCTCTCTCTCTCTCTGTCGCCACGGCGATGTGAGGGACCCATGTCCTCCTCTCTGCCGGTTTCTGTGGTTACCAAGGCCAGGTGGTGGTTCAGGTGGAGAAAAGAGAGATGGAGAGATGTCAGTGTGTTTTAATGGTCGCTCGACCCACCTACAGAGCTTTTAAATACTGCGCTGGTGTCGTATGGAAACCTCGTAACTCCAGATGGAGTATTTCCACTTGTGTATGATTTTTTTTTTGTTTCATTTTTTCCTGAAATGCTAAAGACAAACTGTTTTCATCAGTTTGATATTTAAACTGATCAAATTAAACCCTGAGTATAACAGTATAAAGGACAAACATTGTTGAGTTTAATGGAGATTGGAGGTTTTCAGCTAAAAGCAGCCATTAGCTTGTACCTGACATGATTTACAAGGACACACAGTGAATGTCTCTTTGTTCTCTCTGCGTCTCTCTCTCTCTTTTCCATCGTCATCCTATTTCTGATCAGGTGAATAAATAACTGAACAACCTGGACTAGTATTCATCAAACTTTTACTCATAAATTAAAGAATAAAACAAATTATCAAACTTTTTTTTTTTGCTTAAAAATTCTCTTAAATGTCAGAACTGCAGCGTCTGTGAAGGTGGTGAAGACGAGATGATGATAATATGGCGGGTGATAATAATAATAATAATGATACTGACATGCAGGAGTGTAATGCGTTTACATATTTGATGGGATGTTACACCACTTTTACGTTTTCCTTCTTCTTCTACAAACTGAAGGTGTACACACAAATCCAAGCTAAAAATATGGTCGAAAAACAAACTAACAATAAAACAACAATCGCACTGCAGGGCTCCATCTTCAGGTCTGAAGAGGAGCAGGGTGTTTGAGACGTCATCGTTTCTTTTCTTTTTTTGATGCAATAAATAAGTGAAAACAGGAGCCGTGCAATGTTTGAGCTGTTTGTTGTTTTTCATTTTATAGTTTTGTCATTTATCAGCTGCAAACAAACAACAAGAATAAATCTGACGTTGAATTTATTTACTATCGTTGTCTAAACAGCTTCACTGTCAGCACTTCTCTGACGTACGTCTTCTACCAACAGCAGAAGAAGAAGCAGCTGAATTTAGTTTCCATTTCATCTGATTTCCTTTTATTTCAACCGTGTTTATATATTTGGATTATATAAATGACAATGATAAATGAAAAAAGACACAAAATGAACAAAAGTAGTTAATACAAGCAGGAGGTGCTGGGTTTATCTTAATTTCTGTGATTGTTTTAATGTGATTTTAATGTTAAATGAAGAGGATTAATTCTCTCGTTTCTTTTCTTTTATGTAAGATGTTGAATTAATGGACGTTAACAGCGTCACTCTCTTTTAAATGTTTTTAAACCCTGGCTTAACTTTTCAAGCTCCATCTGTCGTCTCATTAGATTAAAAAAAAAAATCCTCGGAAAGGCACAAAGTTTCCTGTTGACCCTGAACGTCACACAAACACAGCTGCCGCCTGAAACTAAATCATGTTATAAATTACTTTTAAGTCTTCAAGTTCTCTAACCTGAGCTGCTCTCACTCTAAACGAGTAAATGATCATCTATAAAGTCTTAACGAGCCTCGAGCTGCAGTTCCTCTAATGGCCACTAGAGGTTACATAGAACTGTGAACGGTATTTAAATCCTAAACTCATATCAAGAAATACAAGATCAATAACTTTGTCAGGGTATTTATTGAAAATTATTTACAACTGATTCCTAAGTTTAGGTCTGAAATCTGAAATTATTCTTATTATTATTCTTCCAATACTTTTTGAAATGTTTCCTACAAAACCTGTTTTTCTCATTTAGCAAAAGAAGCCAAATTTCTGAAATGTTAAATGTGAAACACAAGCAACGGGAACTTTAAATAAATAAACACACCATCTAATAAAAGTGGCACATTTGATGCCACAAAGATAAGAAATGTAACCAGACATTTAGATGACAGCTTCCTCTGTAGGTTTATACACAATGTCTATATTTATACTTCAAACTTTAGCAAATGAAATGGTGGAACAGACTAAATACCACAGTGGATACAGTTGTAATTACTTGTTGTAATTTCCTTATAATCACACAGTTTTTTCTCATTATCTGTGTCCTTAAATCCTTTTTTTCTAATCTTCCATTGCTGCAGGATGATTTCAACATGTTTGCTATTAATAATAAAATAAGATAATAACTTTATCTATATAGCAACTTTAAAAACAGAGTTTACAAAGTGCTTTGACAAACAAATCAATAGCAATAAGAGTGAAAAGCAGGACAGAAGTAAGGTAGAGTTACAGAGGGAGGACAAACAATATAATGCTGTATAGAAACACACACAAACACAGTATAGGAATAAACGGGTGATATGGAGATGATAAAAAGTGAAAAAATGGAGTTACGCTTTTTAGCTTGTTTTTATTTATTGTTTTTTTGTGTAAAATAATCCAAACACTTGTTCTGTTTTATTTAAACCTACATTCATTTTAAGTTGTGGTCACTGTTAGGCAGCAACACCTGCTGTAAAATCACAAACAGTTGCTTATTTACACATCCAGCACTCACAGAGCAACGTCGGCATTCATTTTGAATTGTGTCTCAGTTCACCTACTGAATGTAAATCCAGTATTTACTCCCATTTTAGCTCTTGTTTGGTCTCCATCTCGTGAAGGGACAATCACCACCACCCACTCCCGACAAGAAACCCCCGTTCAGCAACAGAGAAAACTTACAAACGGCCTCTTTAACTGTTATTTTTAAAACGATATTTTTAATACTTCAGTTATGAATCCCAGCTTGAACGTGAGAGGAAAGTTGTTTTGCATCTGTAATTACATCCGTGCAAACCTACGTCCTTTGAGATCACATCAGGAGTCACGTCAGTCGGTTTGACGGCTTCATTTACCTGCCAGAAGCTCGTCCGTCTTCAGCAGGAAGGTTTGATAAGTAGATTTTTTTACTGTCATTGAAATTATTTAAACTACAGCACGTCATGTCGTGCTTTCCCCTGCTTGTGCAAATACATAAACTAAAGGTTCTGTTTGGCAGCGGTTGTCGTGGAGGATGTGTCTGCCTGGAAGTCTGAGGTCAGGGCATAAAAAGTCCCAACTCACCTTTTGAATCACAGCAGCGCACAAGTAACATTTACTGACATGCAGCCGTTAAATGTCAACACACACATGACCTCTAGCCGTCCTCCTTCATCTGCACCGACTGTACCTGTTGCTCTGATAAGAACCAGGAAGTGGCTTTGTTTCTGTCTCCCCAATCGTCATCTGATCAGAAACAGGAAACTGGGTTTTGGGTTTAATGTTTACTCTGTTTAACGGATCAGATCTAATCAGGATATCTGTCGCTCATTTGCATCTAAACTTTAATCGTGGTGCAGGTGGGACACCAGACTGCACTTTAAAGGGCATCACGTCAGATTTTTTATGTCTCATGACCTCGGATCACCTGTGTTTTCTTAAAGCAGCAGGTTTCCTTCACTTCTCGTTTCTTATCAGCACAAATGAATCATGATGTTAAAACCTGTGACTGTAAACTTACTCACAGGGTCTAAAAATCAAACAAAATTCCTGTTACATTAAATCAAAATGCTTCTCTACTTACGAATGAAGGTGTGTGTGTGTGTGTGTGTGTGTGTGTGTGTCGTTGGGTTAGGCAGCTGTCTTCCTGTGGTTGACCATGTGATCTCTGAGTCTGAGGTCACCTGTTGTACGATAGGTCATCACCTCCTACAGTAATGATTCAGTGTCACCTCACAGGGCTCCATCACTGACGTTATCTCTAACCAAGAAAATTATATTTTATCAGTTTATATTCACACTTAACATTTTGTTTATTTTCATTATTTTAAGCTGATTTATTCATCCAGAGTGTCTCACAGTGATGTCAATGGAAAGGAAAGTCTTAAATTTGTCATTTTAAAGCAGCTAGAAGAGATTTTTATAACGGGTAAGGAGCCAGATTTCCCCTCAGGAGCTGGTGGAGAACAAAAACAGAGCTGAAAGAGAAGAAATATTAGCTTCACAGTCATCAGGTGATCTCAAACACGACTACAAACGGACGATTATGTTGCTCTGTAACTGCTGGATGTGTAAATACGCACATTGTTCATTGTATTAAGTTGTTAGGTTCATTTCTGCTGTCTGCTAGTGTCCAAACATAATCAGTTATTGCAAGTTTAAGCTTCACTATCTAGTTTTTATTTTTGACTAGTCAGAATATTTATAAAACCAAATGTCATTAACTTGAAACTCATTTCAAATAAAACCTCCTTTAAAAGTAGATTGTGTTTGAAACAAGAAGATTCCTTCAGATTTTTAACATTTGAACAGAAAAAGCAGACGTGGAGGTTTATGTGATGTTTAATGGATAGAAGCTGTTAATTCAGACGAAGGATTAAAATACACAAAGTAAATGTGATCTTCATCTATTGTAGAGAAATGTGTAGATTATTATCTGATGTTGTTTGGTCATAAACCATTAAAATCTAACAAAGTTTTTTAATTATATTGATGTAATTCAACAGTGAGCTGCTTTAACTTTACTGTGATTTTACCTGAGTGAGTCATCTTATTTATCAGTGAAAGAAACGATGGAGACAGTAGAGGTGTAGAACGAACAAGGTGGAGGTGTTTATCGTTCAGCTGGAGTTTACAGAGCGCTTCATGTTCTTCCTCTGTGGTTTTTATGCAGCAGAACATGATGTTTTTTTCCTGTTTCACTCCCAGTTCTGGTTCAACTGGTGGTCGCTGCACTTTATCACAGTCAACAGGGATTTTTATTTTGTCTCAATGATACTTTAATCAACAGAATCAGGAGACAAAGAGCTTTCAGATAAAGTTTACTTTGTGAAGACTGAGTCCATTACAGACCAGAACAGACTGTGTATTTTAAAATCTTAAATCTGTAGATTTCAGACTTTATCAATGAAACATCGCAGCTCGAAGCAGCACGGACACGTTTCTAAAATCTCAAACTTCTGTAGGTTTTAGTTGAGTTTCTGTGCCAGAAACTTTTTTTTTTTTTTTCTGTGTGGTCGTTTTTCTGCTGAATGAATCCAGAGGAAACACTGAGGTCACTTAAACACACACACACACACACACACACACACACACACACACACACAGCTGAGGTCTCTGAGGAGGGAGGATGTTGTTGTGGTCACGGTCACAGATGTTGAACATAAAGCAGTGTGTGTGTGTGTGTTTGTGTGTGTGTGTGTGCGTTTTTAAAGCAAAAAAGGCAAAAATTCGCTGGTTTCATGCGTCTTAAATGTGAGAATTCAAGTCGTAAATTGAGGAAAATCTGTCATAGAAACAACAATAAATCCAAAATACAAATTTTTTTGCGTTTTTTTTTTTTTTTTGTCTTGTTTCAGGATGTAAACACTCATTTATAGAAAGAATAAACATCAGCTGATTTCTCCTGAAATACGACTTTTATGACTCAGTTTTGGAGAGAAATTCGTATTTTTTTCAGTGTAGTTAATAAAAGCTTCAGGGCTGCAACTAATCATTATTTTCAATATTTCAAATACCCAAAAAAATTTAGTTTGCAATTATACGTGACAAAGAAAAGCAGGAAACGCTCTGGTTTGAAATCAGAATATGTGGCACTGTTTCACTGTATTTGCTTGAAAAAGACTGAATCCCAAAGAGTTTCTAAATATTTTTCTGTTAGTTGACAAATTGATTGATCAACTAATCATTTCAAGGTTTCGCAGAAGGGACCTTCGAAACTTTCTGTGACACAACTTGTTAATTCAAGGGTTAATTTCTAAGTAATTGAAGGGATGAAATCAGTATTTTAGTGTCATAAAATCAAAGACAAAATTACAACAAACAGAACAATGAAGATGTGAAAGAGCAAATCAAAACCTGACTTTTCTTCAATGCAGCTCCGTGTGTGTGTGTGTGTGTGTGTGTGTGTGTGTGTGTGTGTGGGTGGTTTTTAGCCTCTTAACAGGCGCATGAATGAAACTCCCACACAAACACTCGGATAACCTTGACCCACTCGGCGCCGCTTCCTGTTGTTTCTTGAGCGAGGTGACAGCAGCGTGAGCGGGCGGAGGGAAAACAGGAGCCCGGCTGTTTACCTTCATATTTCCCATCAGCCGGTTTTAGCGGCTAATTGCACACGTGTGGCGAAAAAGCTGAAGAGTTTTATTGGAGCTGAAAAGCTTTTAGTGGGAGATAACGGCTGTTTTATCTGTTTGTGCTCTTCACGCCGCTGCCGGTCCAGATGTTTCATAAACCGCTGTGAAGAAAACATGGAAAACACCATCAGCTGCTGTTTGTCAGTCGATTTCAAAAGAAACGACACCTGAGGTTTCTATTTTAATACCAACAAAAAACTGCTAAATGATAAATCTATCAAATAAGGTGTATGTCAAGGATGCAACTAGTCATTGATTAATCTGCTTATTATTTTCTCAATTAATCATTTTGTCTATAAAATATGAGAAAAAAGTGAAACATGCCTGTGTTCAAATCCCTCATTTTATTCAACCAACAGTTAAAACCCAAAGATTTTCAGTTTAATATCAAATCACATCAACAAAAGCATCAAATTCTCACATTTGAGGAACTAAAACCAGCGAATCTTTAAAAACGATTTATCAATTATCAAAATTAACAACATGAAAAGACTAAAGCTATAAAATAGGTGGCAATATTAACACTACGAGGTTTAGTCTCGTATAGCATCACTTATATCTCACAGCGACCTTTAGCATCCTGCTATAGGGGGAAAAACGCTGCGGCTTGATTGAATTTCTTAGAAACACACAAGATCCAAATCTTCATCAAAACTTTTCCATTTTCAGCGTCTAGGCTGCAGCTCGTTGTTATTGTTGTTTCCTATAGTGAAGGGGATTTTAACAACACTAACAGACAGGGGAAGCAGGAAGTAATGCCCCCTTAACACTAGCATTGTCATTGTTAGCATGTTAGCTCCCGTGTGCCTGCAGTGATTACAGCCTCACAGAGCTGGACCCATTAAGCCCCATTCATTCAGATGGGATTAAGATCACAGGGGGAGCTGGGAATTAAATCTTCATCGGGCACCTTTTGTAATTAAACTCATTGTTCTGGACGTTTAAACCTTCGTGAAATGAGATCTGGTCTGTGATGGATGCGGACGTTCAGCAGGACGGAGACAAAAGAGGAGACGACGAAGAATCTTCTTCTCAAGAGTCATAACTCAGTCAAATCTTCACACACAGACATGAAACACACATTTATTCATTCAGTGTGACTTACTCTTCCGGCAGATGTCTTTATGTCTGATGTCCACTGAGAATAAAACTCCATAAATCCACTTATCAATCACTGAAGAAAGGCGCTTCAGAACTCGCCTTAGAAAAGTCACGTTTTTTAGTTTTCCTCAGTATCACAGTGACACAGTGATGGTTATCAGTACACCCATGGGTGCACTGCAAACTGGAACTGCTAACCTAATTTGGCTACTTTTAATGGTGCCAATTAAAAGCATATTCGATGAGCTTCTTTAATTTTTTTCTCCCATCATATTGCTCCCGGATGTTGGCGTTAGTACATTTTCAGGTTTGCAGAAACAAAGTAGAAACACAGGATTTAAAACTAGAGGAGGAGCAGCCACTTCACTGACGAACAACAGGTGATTAATGGCTGTAATTATTAATGATGATTAATGATACAGCCCAGGTAATGCTTTCATTTCTCCGCAACAGTCAGAACAGGAGCCATTTTGTTTTCAGGTTGTCTGTATGTCCCATTCTCAACACGATATCTCAGTAACGCCTTGACGGAACAGTCATTACTCATGACTTCACTGTCATTATGACAGAGATGTAACCTGGAGCTGGTCTGAGTGGGATACGACCACAAGGAGCTGATTCTAGTTCCCTTCTTTATTTTTTGATACATACATGCATATAAACTTCCTGCAGATATGTGTGTGTGGGCGTGGGCGTGGGCGTAGGCGTGTGGGACGGATGTTGTTTAGTGTGTTGCGCCCCCCCCCCCTTTGAACCAGGATTACTGGGCTCCATGAACACTTAGTCTCTCTGATAATGGCATGAGTGCAGCACAGAACAGATTA
>NW_019525498.1:179288-181759 GCF_002814215.2 Seriola lalandi dorsalis
ACCCCCTCCTCTGCTCCAGCTCTTGCAGGAGGGTTCAAAGGTCATGGCGGGGGCCTGGAGGTTTTGGCCTCAGCGCCCCTGACGACCAGAACGAGGCTGTGGAGCCGTCAGAAATCTGGTTTCAGTTTAGTGAGGCGTCAGTGATGAGTGAGAGAATGTGAAAAGGGATTGTGTGTGTGTGTGTGTGTGTGTGTGTGTGTGTGTGTGTGTGGGGGGTTAAGCCTGGTTAATGGAGGATTAACCATTAAGAGGGGATCAGTGTGTATTAAACACACACTCTTGTCCATTAACTGAACTCTTAGTGTGTTTCTCTGCTCACCTCAGAGAAGGCGGCAGCTGATTGGACGCAGCCCAAATGTTCTGACTCCTGGTTCAGGTCTCACTCGGTCCTCATGGAGGATTTCTCTCACCCGCCTCCGGTTTAATACCAGTTTCAAAGCTGCTGCAGGATGAGAAGATACAGGTTTACTTGTCACAGTGTTTTTATCTAAATTATTATCTTCTCAAATAAGTTGCAAAGTCAGAACAACAACAACAAAAAATTGATGATAAAAATAACGATGATTCAGATCAGATGAGAAGTCACATTCAGCACAGAGTGGTAAAAACAGCCGGCAGCAGACCACTACAGTCGTGACTTAATATTTATTTACTTATTGTTTTTTTTGTGTTAATCAGTTTCTTGTTTAGTTCATGAATGATCAGAAGATTTAAAATTCTCTTCACAGGTTCAGAACGACAAACTGATCGTTCTGAGCAACAGTCTGAAACCCAAATGTTAACGTTGTGATTATCTGCAACCTCTCATGTTTGAGGGGAAACTAGCACATGTTCAAGACCACAGAGACGCCAAGCAACTACAAGGAGACATAAAACAACCACAAATAGACACAACACGATCACAGGGAGACGAGGCCAGAAACGACAGAGTGACTGCTCCTTCTTTTCTCTCTTGGATCTTTGGACCAGACGTCCGGGTCCAGTGTTTCCGGCTGTCATTGTTTATTTGTTTGAGCGGCGATGTGTAGCCACGTGGTTAATGAGTGCTGGGTGTCAGTGACAGGACCTCAGCCATAATTCATGATAGACCTTGTGTGTGTGTGTGTGTGTGTGTGTGTGCACGTGTGTGTGGTTCATCTGAACTTGATCCGAGCTTTGGCCTCGTCACCTGTCGGCTGGGTTTCCTGCCGTCGGTGTGCGCTGCAGGATCCACGCTGCATGCTACCTGCACGCTGCTAACATCCTGCTAACATCCTGCTAACACTCAGAGCCGCTCGGGGCAGGAAGCTGCTCCACCTGCAGAAGCTGCAGAGCTGCTGAACCCCAGATCCACCACACACACTTCATGATTACCACACACACACACACACACACACACACACACACACACACACACACACACACACACACACACACACACACTCACTCCTGAGTTCAGCTATGTAAATTCTGGTTTATTCATGTGGACTTAACGTTACATCACTTGGAGTTTTTGTGAATTTTATTCACGTCTTTAACCAAAAAAACATTCTCATCAGGTTCTTTTATTCAGTTTTTTGCATTGAATTATATTTATATCATGATATGTATTGATATTGAATCTGCATTTTCATTTTCAATAAATCCTGTTATTTGGATATTGATATTTGATATATTTATGGATTTTATCTTTATTCTGAACAGGAACTCCTGTTTTTTATTATTTTCCTCCGGTTTCTTGCCGTTTTTTTCTTCTCTCTAAGTCGGACTCTACAGCTTCTTCTGCAGCTGTGAAGTTTGAAGCACACTTCACCAGGGGCAGTTACTTCTCCTCTTCTTCCTCCTCAGTTCCCTGAATGTGGATTTTTCGGGATGTACGACAAGATCCTTCTCTTCCGTCACGACCTGAACTCAGATAACATCCTGCAGCGGCTGATGTCAGCGGAGGAGATCCATGAGGGCGACCTGGTCGAGGTGGTGCTCTCCGGTGAGAAACTTAACTCTTCGTTTGCTGAATATTATTTCTCTGCATCAAATAGTCAAGTCCTGCGTCCTCTTCATCAGACATGGTAACTTCCTGCCTCCTCCAGCTTCTGACTCTGACACCAGCGTTAAACCAGCATCAGATCCACATCTTTAAAAAACATTCAAATTCACGTTTTATCATAAGTAATTTATGAATTAGTGATGTGGTCTGTCTCCTTTTTTAAATCTCCTAAAATCTTTATGGAGTCTGGAAGCAGCTGAGACATATTTTGCTGCTTTAGTTTCTGATTTACAGAAACTTTTAGGCACAAAAGTCAGAAAAATAAGAAAAACAAAAAACACGCCTCTGATCTTAAACTGTTTGTGTTTGGACATAAAATCATTTTAATCATCATGTAAATCAACAGTTAAAATAAACAAAGCATGTGTAGAGGCCACAGTCCTCGCTGCAGTCGGCCCCGGTTCGAATCCTGCATCGGACGGCCCTTTCCTGCATGTCACCCCCC
>NW_019525498.1:181779-200805 GCF_002814215.2 Seriola lalandi dorsalis
CCCCCCCCCCCCCCCCCATGTCCTCTCTCTCTGCTGTGCATCATAAAGGCATAAAAAGCCCCAAAAATATACTTAAAAAAAAAAAAAAATCACATTTGCACAGTTTTGATTTTGTTTTAATGATGTTAAAATGTGCAGACACATAATGATTAACAAAAAATATCATTTTTGATTATTATCACTCTAAGTATTTGCATTATTATGAATCAATGAATCATATATTGGCTGTGCAGGTTCTACAGCCTCAAGTCCACAAGAAGAAGAGAAAGTTTAACAACAATTGAAATCATTTTATATTAATTTTATTTGTTTTGTCTCAGCTTCCTCCCTGTTGTTAATCCCTCTCTTGGGGGGGGGGGGCTCAGATCTAGTTTCCTGCGCTGCAGCGTTGCCCTGGATCGCCCTGTGCGCTCTAACCATGACAGTGTGTATGGGATCGTCATTTCCTGAGTCGTGTCGACAGGTCGGGCTGTAGAAACTCAAACTGACACCTTCACAGCTCAGAGCGGCGGCAGGTTTACGTTACACAGGAGGAAGAAAACAAAGTCGCAGCCCGAAACCGAATCAGGCTCAGACCCGAGACCACTTCCTCCTCCTCCTCCTCTTTTTCTCCTCCTGCTGCTGCTGCAAAACCCTGCTGATCTCTGCTGCTTTATTTCTTTATTACTGTCACTGTTCATTCTGCAGTGGAGGACAAATCTGCGCCCAATATACAACAATTGACAATAATTCCAGCTGCTTAAAACCTGCAGTTCCAAAAGAAAAATGGTTAAAAACCTGCAGAGCACCACCAAGTTTCTCCGTCGTGGTTGTTTGAGGAAATCAAAATAAAGTGTGACAAATTGTTTTTTATTCATCAGTTCACTTCAGTTCACAAAGTGCAGTGAACTGAACAATCAGATCAATACATGCTGTGACCACACTTCGCCTTTTTAAAAATTTTAATTGATTTATTTGTGGCTCTGCAGAAACACGTTGATCCAACATGTTAAAGACACTTGTGTGTGTGTGTGTGTGTGTGTGTGTGTGTGTGTGTGTACACACAAAATGGATCAGGGACAAGAAAGCCTGAACTGGGATGTTCCTAATGTTCTGGTTTGTTATGGTTTTATACAACGTAGTTTCCTGAAAGTTAAAAACACTCCATTTTTTTGAATCAGTTTTTTCTGTGTTTATTGTTTTCAGCTCTGGCCACGGCCGAGGATTTCCAGATCCGACCTCACACGCTCTACGTTCACTCCTACAAGGCCCCGGCCTTCTGCGACGACTGTGGGGAGATGCTGTGGGGGCTCGTCAGACAGGGACTCAAGTGTGAAGGTGAGAGCTGCGAGGTCTAAGGTTTGATACCTGCCTGGTTTACATCAGGTCGCCTTACGATGACTCTGAACTCACGTGGTTCACACCTGCAGTCACACGCAGGAGGGGTGTGTTCAGACTGAGGAGACACTCATGACACAGAGGTGTGAACTCACACTGGAAGAGTCTCAGATCAGGTGGATTTGAGGTGTGATTACAGTTCGAAAGTCTCAACAAGACACAGATCGGGTTGTTGTGGTTGAACATGACTGGATCTGCTTCCTGTTGGCAACACAAATACACCCGAGCTCCAGTAAACTCACAAATGACATTCAGTTTGCACGATGTTGTTAATAAAGGAGTCTGTAAATAATTAACACAATGCTACAAGTCTTTAGACTCTATGGAGCTTTAAGGTGATAGAAGCTGATTTTGTAATTGTCCCAGAGCTGATTTTAAAGGTCTGAGTCTGAGATCTCAGACTCACAGTTTGTGCTCTTTAACGTCTTTAATTCTTCTTCTTCGGTTCTGAAAATAATGACTTTGTTTAAACAACATTTTTTTGCATCGTGATGCAGTTCTGCAGCTACGGAAATACAGAACCACAGTCGAATGTATGAGTCAGACGTAGGCTGGGTCGATCTGATAACGAACCACTTGTCAGAAATGAGCGTCAGGATATCTGGGTATTTAAATCGAATCAGACGAGCTTCCTGCCAATTAAACTTTATGAGAGGAAGTGACGTGTTTGTGCGGTGATGTCAGAGGAATGGGACGTTAATGAGTTTAACAGAGACGGCCAGACTTCTCAGGGTTCGGCCTCAGCTTTGATTAATGCCACGTCCAGTTGAGGCTCAGGCAGACGTCCAACACACACACACACACACACACACACAGGTTTTCACACTGGTTTTCAGGCCTGAATCAAAGCTGCAGTGACTGTGTAGCAGGATGTCTTCATTGACTTGCCGACTTCCTGCAATTCTTTTTTTTTTTTTTTGTTTCCAAAGATTCTCGTCTTCTTAAGTCTCGATCTCAACGAGTGAATCTGAACTTTAGCGACGCCACGCAGAGAGGAGAGGGACGCAGCCGGCCTCCTCCTACAGAACCTGTTTGGAGGAAGAAATGGTTAAAAATGTTTTCAGACTAAGTGACGGAGGTGAAGAAGCGATTTTAGCCTCTAGTTTAATAAACAGCCGCACGAACCACATCCTGAGCTCTGTAAAACTCACGTACCTGCATTTTGAAGCAGCTGCACACCAGCAGATGATTTTAGGCTGAGAGGATCCTGCTCTCAGATTTTGGTCCTGGTTCTTTTTGCTGCATGAATGAACCGTTTGATTTTCACATCTCGTCATGCACATCTCTTAATGGGGTTATTCAGACACTTTAATTCAACAATGTGACTGGTTGGCCCGGGCAACGACACAAAGGTCCCATTCATAGAAAAACTGCTTCTCCTTTTTTTCTTCTCATGGAATAAATCTTTGTTGTTTTTTTGCATCTTTAGAGCCTGTTTTACTTTTAGTTTTTCTGTGAATGGCATTGTTGATTTTGGCCACGTGCACCTGACATTATCTTTTGAAAAGCCTGTAACAATTCAAACTAGTTCAGTACACACACACACACACACACACACACACACAACACCACACACATACAAAGGGAAGTGGGATGTGACGGATACACAGCAGCATGTGATACATCTTCCCAGAGAAGCTTCGAACTGGCAGCGTGTCAATAGGAGGAAGCACTCGGCCTTTTACACCCAGCTCAGGAGAAAGAGTGGAGGGAAAAACATCAACAGGATACAAAAGAAATATATTAAAGCTCAATATTTTCTTCTTCTCCTGTGTTTTATTTGAAGCACTGATCCATAAGAAGATATATTTGTGGTTTTAAGAACCAAAAACCATCTCAGTGTAGTTTTACATCTCCTCTCTTTACTTTCACAGTATTAATATGGAACCTAGACCAAACACATGGACAGAGACTTTTACACTGGAGGAGCTTTAAAGGAATAGTTCAACAGTTTGGGATTCACTGAATTATGAGAAACATAACGATATAATATATATACAGTAAAGATAGAATGTTTAAAATTAATAAGAAAAACAAATTTTTTAATAAATTTATACTAAAAGTTGTTTTAATTAAAAAAATGTAATTTAAATCATTAACATATACTGTATGTTATATCATAAAAATGTGTCATAGATAGTCTTAATATACTCACAAATTATTATAAACGTATATCTTCATATATCCCCCTATAGGTGACATAAATGGGATTATCACTCTTGATGTAGGGACATATACTGTATGTCATATATTACATTTCTGTTTGGGAGAGCGGGGAGTCGATTAGCGTAGCTTAGCAGTTAGCCTGACTCTGTCCAAAGGTTCAAACAAACACGTTCCTGCACCTTTAAAGCTCCTCATGAACATGTGTTTACTTTTTTAATCTGTACATAAATCGAAATGTAAAAATGACAGTTTGTAGTTTTGGGATAATTAAGTGCTGAAACGCTGGAGACGTAGTGACCTGACTGTGTCCAGACAGGAAGTGAAGTGAAGTGAGGAGGCGGGATGATAACATACAAAGTCAGTGGAAAGATTAGAAAGATTGGATGCAAATTTGCCCAGACACAAAGGTGCTGTTCAGACCTGACATCAACATCCGTCTCAGGTGATCTGATCTCAGGTGGACAGCTCAGGTCACACCTGGCGTGCATGAGAGAAGAGAAAATAGCAGAAAACTGGAGGGAAATAATGGAGTTTTCTTGTGAGTGAATGACACCTCACCTCCTGTCTGAACACACCTGTAGAGGTGTTGGCAGGTGTGGCTCCAGCGACGCCAGTATCAGTCAGGTTGTGGTTTGATCCTCCACACAGACTGAAATATCTCAACAGCTACTGACAATGACATGAAATTTAATCCAAACATCACACACATGGTCCCCAGAGGATGAATCTCTCTTTTCATTTGGCTTCATCATAACATTTAAATTCACCCAATTCTTCATTTTTTGACCAAATACATGTAAAACTGATGAAGTTCCCACTTTGAGTTTAGTTCTAAATAGCAAATGTTAGCATGCTAACAAATCACCCCTTTTTCTCAAATTCCTATTATTTTTATTTTTCCTGCCAAAAGATTCTGGATCCTGCAAAGAGTCCGAACCCAGGTGCATAAATCTGGCAGGCGGGTTCAGAATAGCTCCTTTAGACCGGAGGAGCTTCAACCCAAGTTTGGCTGCAGAGTGTGAGTTTGTTCTGACTGAGCTGCTGGTGTGGGACAGTGGATGAGATTAAATGACTTAAGAGTCGATTTTTTTCTCCTCTGCAGGATGTGGACTGAACTACCACAAACGATGTGCGTTCAAGATCCCCAACAACTGCAGCGGTGTGAGGAAGAGGCGGTTGTCCAACGTGTCCCTGCCGGGCGCCGTAATGTCCGTCGCTCGACCACCTTCCACTGAGTTCACCCCGGCGCCGCAGGAGGAGGTGGGTCCAACACCGACAGTCAGGAAAGACAGTCAGAGTTGTGTTTAGGTTTCTGACCATGAATTTCAGAGCACATAATTACAAAGATATTGATTATAGCTGATTTAAAAATGGCGTCTGAGCTCCTTTAACCTGTCAAGAGGTTTTAAATGAAGAATCAGCTGCAGCCTCGTCACTGTAACTGCCACATGTTGATGAAGTGAAAGTTTGATTCGTTTAAGACACGTAACGAGTGACGTGAGTGAAAACACACACACACACACACACTTTCCATACCAGCAGATCTACGTGGTGCAACCATTCACAGTAGTTTCCCTCCCTCTCTGTTTCACACACTCTCTCTCTCTCTCTCTCACACACACACACACACACACACATGATGATGGCTGGAGGCGAACCACTGGATTTTCCATCCTGTTCTAACCAGCAAACAAAGAGCTTCACACTTGTTGGAACAAACACAGTTATCCACACACACACACACACACACACACACACGCACACACACAAAAAACAAATCAAACACACCTCCCCCCACTTTTTTAACAGCGATGTCGTCAGACAAAATCACCAAACACCTGAGTTAAAGACAAAGACTGTTTTATTATTAATATATCATTTTCTTTATGATATAACAAAGAGACCTGCTCCATATGAAAAGTATGAGAAGGTGGATTATCAGGCTTTTCTGTACTAATTCAGGCCCATTGTGTCATACGCTGCTTCCTGCTCCTGTCTGCGCTGCGCTCTATAAGCCGCCACGTTGTACAAGGACATTCATTGTTCCAGTGGACAGAGGAGATTTCATCTGTGCTCCACTTTCATGACGAGGGAACAGTTCTCCAAATCCGACGTCTCAGCTGAACCTCGTGAACCCTGACTGATCCCCACACCTCCCCGACGTCGCTTTTACAGTCGCGTCTTGAAAAGTCTTAAAAACACTGAATTCCCTTCATTAAAAATGGCATTAAAAGGCCTTAAATTGAATTTAAAAATGTCTGTGAATTATTGTTTCATGCAGCTGGGAGGAGCTATACACTGACGATTACGCTCAATGGTTAAACTCCTTGGTTTCCCCTCTTTCCATCAGCAGCGCCCCCTCCTGGGTGCCGGGAAGCGTAACTCCCTGCTGAGCGGTCGACCCATCTGGATGGAGAAAATCGTCCTGGGGCGGGTCAAAGTCCCTCACACCTTCTCTGTCCACACCTACACTCGTCCCACCATCTGCCAGTTCTGCAAACGCCTGCTGAAGGGACTCTTCCGCCAGGGGATGCAGTGCAAAGGTGACGACCTGCCACAGCCTGAAGTCAACAATATATTCAAGCTACGAATATTTTTTATTATCATTCAACCTGCTGCTCATTCTCTCCAAAGCCAAAGATGATGTCTTCAGGTCACTTGATTTGACCAACCATCAGTCTAAATCCCAAAGATATTCAATGTTATCACAGGAGACAAAAGAAAGCAGTGAATCCTTGTATTTAAGAAGCTGTAACCAGACAATGTTTGATGTTTTTGCTTGGAAAGTGACTGAAATGATTTATCAAAATACTCCCATGGTGACTGTTTGTTCCTGTTTTGCTTCTGTAGATTGTAAATTTAACTGCCATAAGAGATGTGCAGCCAAAGTTCCTCGAGACTGCCTCGGTGAGGTCGACTTTAACGGAGGTGAGTTTCACATCAGAGTTTTTTACCTTGGCTGTGTGATCGGCCAGTAGTGAACTTGCCCCCTATCACAGCTTTATTTTCACATTTTTATCACCTTTGTTATGAGTTATTTTTAACATTCTCGGTTATAAGTTAAATTAATTCCTAAAAATCAAATTTGTAAATAAATAAAAAAAATGTATTGACTTTGCATTTGTGGTTGTTTTCTATTTATTTTCCTGTGCGATTATTTGATTTTAGTTTTAGTTTTATTTAGTTGTAAAGTTGGTTGTTAGGAAAGTGTTTTTAAATAAAGTTCATTATTATTATTATTATTTTTCTTTGGAGAGAATCTGCGGATTTTCTTGTTCACTTCAGGTTTTTGTTGTAGCCGTCACCGAGTGGCCATTAGAGGAACTGCAGCTTTAGTTTGAATAAAAAGTCAGTTGTAGATTCTGTACCTGGACTCTGACTGTGTTTCTGCAGAGCCGGCCAGTCCCAGTCTGGACTCCGAGGCCACGATGGAGGTGGACAACTGTGACATCAACAGCGACGGAGGCCACAGCATGGACGAGCAGGACGAGCCGTCCACCCCCGAGGACAAGCTGTTCTTCATCGAGGGTCCCTGCGTGGACGGCGAGAAAGACGACGAGACGCTCAGAGCCATCAGGTGACGCCGCCTCACAACCAAACACCCTCTCAAATTAATTTTAACATTAATAATCAGAAGGTTCAATATCTAATCAATCAACAGACAAGAAGCTTTTGTTTTACCCAATTAACTCAGAACGATGTGTGTTTGTTTGTTTGTTTGTGTGTTTGTTTGTTTGTTTGCTTGCTTGTTTGTTGTCACGCAGCCCGTCCACCAGCAGTAACATCCCTCTGATGCGTGTGGTTCAGTCCATCAAACACACCAAGAGGAAAAGCTCCACAGTGGTGAAGGAGGGCTGGATGGTGCACTACACCAGCCGGGACAACCTGGTGAGAGGAGACGCAACAACAAAACACACTGGACAACACCTAATAAATAAATACATTATAATAATGATATACTGAACATCTTTAAATTTGTTTGTTTGTTTTGTCTAAATTTAAATATGAGTGCAGGGAGGTGGAGGGAGAGAGCGTGAAAATAACTGTAATAAAATGATTTACACTTAAAAATGACATTTAATGTAAATAATATATAAACAAAAGATCTACAAAGCCTTACAGGATATAGTATTGTATGTATCTACAACATGATATCAATATTTCATTTTTTCTAAATATCACTTTTTTTTTTAAAATATCAAATTTTAAAAAAAAAAATATCACCATCATTTTACACCTCCACTGTTATTTTAATCTCCGTTGACGTGTATTTAATGTGAGCAGAAATACTGTGTAGCTTGTGTATCGAGCATTTTAAACTGAGTTTTCTTAATTTAACTTAATTTACCCTTATAAACCTGCAGATGTACAAACCATACTTCCATCAAAACATGAATCCTGATCTATACAACAACAAAAACATAGAAACACACTATTCATGTCGTATGTTTAAATGTCCGGCTCTGTGTGAACCTGTCAGACTTCCTCCATGACGACCTGTTCTGTCTCTGCAGAGGAAGAGACATTACTGGAGGCTGGACAGCAAGAGCCTGACACTGTTTCAGAATGAAAGTGGAGCCAAGTATTACAAGGTAGGAGACCGAGCCGGACCAGATCTGGTTTCAGCTGCTCGGCCCAACGAAGCAGCGACGTGACGAGGGGCCTGGAGGGAGTCGGGTTCATACAGTAACAGCTCCATCACTGTCTAATGGTGACCTGACTGTTCACTGTGTATTCTTAACACTGTATCATCGGGGGCCCCCAGGGGGAGAACGGGGCCCCGATGTTCCCTCATATTGTCACATTTTGTAGTGACAACAATTATCCCCTTCAAACCTCCATAAAGACACTGGACAGTCACTGCTGTTGCCCCAAAACCCCCCGAGGTGGGGCCCCTGATGATGTGTGCTGTGCATGTGAGGCGTTCAGGGAACATTTGTAAATTGTAGCGTCTACCAATGATCTGCATGTGAGGCGTTTAGGGGACATTTGAAAAACAATTGGTCGCTGTAGTTTAATAGTGCATTTTTGGGGACTATTTTCAGCAGCGGATTAATCCACATTGGGTGCTCAGGTGAATATTTGGGGCAGCAGGACGGTGTGTGAGGGACTGACCATTATAAAAATGTAGACTATCACCAGACTTATCGTTTAAACTATTAATTGATTATCAAATTCTTCTCTGTTAATTCTCTATCGATCGACTAACCGTGTTAAGTTTGACTTTAACTAGCAAGTTAGTTGATGGTTGAAAAGTTTTCTCTGTCACTTTCCAGCGTTCCTGATCTAGTTTTCATTTCTAAGCAGGAGAATTAGTTTCTGTGAAACATGAAGTGATGACGTGACGCCGAATTTGGGTCAGAACAGGTCAGAGCAGCTGATTTCCGTCCTCATGCCTCCTTTCATCTTGTGTCTGCCAGCGACCCGTCGACCTTTAACACAAAGCGCCGCAGAAACCTTTCCTTTGAAGCGAAAGTGAGAGTGCGGTGAGAGGCATGAGGGTGGGGGGGGGGGTCTGTGGTGGCTTCAGGACCTCAGGTCGTTTCCCTGCCGCCTCTCTGGCTCGTCACCGCGCTGCCTCGTGCCCAGAGCAGCTGAGCCACGTCCTGGCTTTTAACCAGATGAATGGCTGCTGATGGAAGGGCGTGGTTGGTGGTGGTGGTGGTGGTGGTTGGTGGTGGTGGTATCATCACAATGTCTTGTGTGGCAAAACACAAGACATTCAGATGATACCAAGAGGCATTAAGACACCACAGAGCGTTTCTCCTTTATATGTTTGGTCTGGCAGGGTTCAGGGTTTTTTGGAGGGCGGAGGAAAAGGAAGGAAGGGGAGTTTTAAACACAGCCTCTCACAGTCCAGGAAAGAGAGGAGAGGTGTTGGGATGGAGGGAATATCAGCCGTCTGAAGACCAGGAGGATGCTTCTTATCGGCTGAAATGATTCCTAAAAACTAAAGGACACTTTTCAGATTTGGATCTCCTGTAACAAGAACAGGAATCTAAATGTTCTTTCTGACCAACCGCAGGAGATCCCGCTGTCCGAGATCCTGCAGGTGGAGCCGGCGCAGGACTTCAGCAGCCTGCCTCAGGGCAGCAACCCGCACTGCTTCGAGGTGATCACGGCCAACATGGTGTACTACGTCGGGGAGGACAACGGCGGCCTGTACCACAACCCCGTCCTGGCGGCGTCCGGCGTGGGGCGGGACGTGGGCCAGAGCTGGGAGAAGGCCATCCGACAGGCGATGATGCCCGTCACGCCCAAGGCCAGCGTCGGCACGGGGCCGGGCCAGGGGAAGGACCACAGTGAGTAACAGACACTTCAGGCTTCACTCAGGGATTTCCTTAATTTAAAAATGTCTAAAAAATAACAATAAAGCTTCAGAAATCTTCTGGTTCTGCTGCAGTAACCGCCCCCGCAGTGGGTCCCTTGTTTTCTTTGAAAAACAATTTGTGAATGATGTTTTCTTCACGTAGGTTTTCCTTTCCTTTGCAAGGGATTTATTGACAGTAAAGAAAATATAAAATATCACCAGACTTATTCTTTAACAAGTAAACGCCACATCTCTGTACGATGTGTCCTCGGGGAAAGTGGTCCCAGAAAAGATCCCTGAGGTTCTCCATGAATTGCCACGGCACATATGCAAATTTTTGATATTTATTGATAAGTAATATTTACCACAAAGGCAGATTTAACTTAATGCTCATTAGAAAACCCGACCCACTGACAGTTACTGCCCGTCTTCACCCTCAAATCAGATTAGACTCTGAAATGTTTTTATGTTTTAATGTGTGTGTGGATTTGTTGTTCAGGAGACAAGTGTTATACAACACACACACACACACACACACACACACGCACACACACACACACACACACACACACACACACACACACACAGACCACTGCCTCCTGACATTTTAACATGATTGAGGGATTTCAGAGGATTTTCTGCTCTGATTCATCGCAGGTTAAAGTATCTTTTTATCTGAAAATAACAGATTTAAGTTTCATCCCAAAATGAGATTTCCTGCTCTAAATGGACCTCAGGCATTAAAAAAATAACCATTAGCTATTATGGAAGACTTTTATCGTTATAAATAGTTGTACTTTAGAGGATGTAGTCAGCTGTGTTTCCACCTGTTCAGTAATTAATGTCGAGCTTCCGCTTCTTTCCAAAAATGGATGTTTTGTTTGGTAATGAAATAACACCAACACACATCAATAAGTTAATGGACAGATGATGTAACGAGGCCTTTTGTTTTTTTAACCGTCTCAATGACAAACAGTAAAACAGTAAAACAGTTGACCTTTGTGACTGAGGCAGAACAAGAGCAAAGATGACAGGAGTAAATAAAAACGTGTGATAAAAAACAAATATTAAACTACATTATCAAATGCACTGGAGCTCTGATACAGAAACATCAGTGTCAATAAAGTTACATAAACTGAATAGTGATCCAACAGTAATCAGCAAAGGTGCGAAAACTAATGCTGCGTTCACAGTCAGCAGGTTCTGATGTGTTTATCTGTATCGTTGGAGGGGCCAGTGGACTAAACTAGCAGATTTATATGAAGTAGCTGAAACTCAACAATTCCTGCATGTTTTTCACAGTAAAAGTGTTCCGGGGATGAATTTGGATCTGCTTCCTGAACTCTTGGAAGGCTTTTATTGTGAAACAGATGGAGGAAGTTTTTTACTAATAGCAAATAGCTCTAAAATATGATGATATATAAAACAGAGGATTGTCTTTAGTATCTAATATAATCTCTAATAAAACCTTGTACTTGTACATTGAGCTAAATAAGGTCTGGCCCCCTTTTTAAGAATGAATAAGCTGCATTGAAATCCGCCAGTATTTTGATGCGTGCGTGTGAAGTTCCCACAGTCAACATGATTGTCAATAAAGTTACATAAGCTCTCTGAATGATGACCTAACCTGTGACCTAAATATCAAACGGCTGCCCACCTACATCAGACTGCAGGTATTGATCTCAGAGCGATGACCCGATCAAACCCTGGCCCGCAATCTGAAATCAATATCAGCTCATCAGTGGAAACTCACTCGCAGCGGCGGGTTTTCCTCTACGCAGAACGCGCCCTCGGCTTTTTGAATGTCAGACTGAATTAACGCAGCATGCAACAGTCTGCGACACTCTGACAGAGAGAGGTGTTCCTGAACATGCTCACATACTGTACTAAACCCAGAAGAAAAGGAGACAGGAAACAGAGGCTTTTATTTTTGTGAAATCTGGAGAATGATTTGAGATGGCGGCAGCAGCAGCTGGAAATGTCCTCGCTGCTCTTTCATCTCGTGTTGAACAAACAAATGTGTCAGTTTGATCTCAGCTGGAAATCTCCTCTAGTCTTGTTCTTTATTAAACAAGGAAACGTAGGAAATGAGATTTTAACGATTTAAAGGTTAGAAAAATAAAACCCCACACGTCTCTGCTGCTCAGTGAGTGGGGGGGGGGGGGGGGGGGGGGGTGTTACAGTGTGTGGTTACAGATCACAGCACCTGTGGCTTCTACACTCATATTCTGTATGTTTTTGTCTTGTGTCTCCTCAGAGGAACTTTCTATCAGCATATCAGTGTCCAACTCCCAGATACAAGAAAATGTGGTAAGTCTTGTATTTTTTAAATTTTTGTCCAATATGGAGAGTTTGTTTTTGTTTGTATTTATGGTGTAAAATAAAAATTGAATGAAGTTGATTTACTTTAAAACTGCACTTTTTGAAGTATATGTACTTACGATATTTGTACTTCACTAAAATTATTTGTCAGATACACTTACTAGTTACTTTTACACTAAAAAATGTATATATTATTATATATTAACCACCAGCTAATGAGTTCAATAAAAAGGTCTAAAGGGCAACTTCACTGTCGTATTTCCTGACTTTTAATTTGAAAACGTTTTCTTGTTCAGGATATCAGTTCAGTGTATCAGATCTTTGCTGACGAGGTCCTCGGCTCCGGACAGTTCGGGATCGTCTACGGAGGTGAGACTTGAAACAAATGAAAACCTGATAGTTACAGTCACATCCTTTTATTGTGACGTTATCTGTCTGAAAGTGTTGGGAAATATAAAGACAGTAATCTTTGATTATTGTGTCTCTATATTTCTGCTGATTGCACATCATTCTCTTTTATCATCAGCTGAATTAATGATCAATAAAAAAAAAACTTCCTCCCTTCCCCCTTGTTGTCTCCAGGTAAACACAGAAAGACGGGTAGAGACGTAGCGATCAAAATCATTGATAAGATGAGGTTTCCCACCAAGCAGGAGAGTCAGCTGAGGAACGAGGTGGCCATTCTCCAGGTACGACTCGCCGACTGTTTTCATTCAAAGACGAGATCTAATCAAATCAATCTGATCATGAAGCACAAAACATGCTGCAAACACTCCAAGGCTCAATAACTAATGTAGGACTTTTGGAGGATTAAATTCTTTATATATGTCAGTACTAACTTAAAAACAAATGTACTAATATGTGAGTATAAGTATGTATCCAAAGAGTGGTTCATTATTTCATCAAGTTGCTCCGTCCCATGTCAGTGTTTTATCTTTCCGTCTTGTTTCTGACAGAACCTCCACCACCCCGGTATCGTTAACCTGGAGTGCATGTTTGAGACGCCCGAACAGGTGTTTGTTGTCATGGAGAAGCTTCACGGCGACATGTTGGAGATGATTTTATCCAGCGAGAAGAGTCGACTGCCCGAACGCCTCACCAAGTTCCTGGTCACACAGGTCAGTGACGCCCACAAACGGTTGTGAACGCCATAATCTCAGGAACGCCTTGAGGGACTTTCTTCACATTTGGTACAAACGTTCACTCAGACTCGAGGGTGAACTGATTTGAATTTTGTAGTCAAAGGTCAAAGGTCAAGGTCACTGTGACCACATAAAACATTCCTAGCCTTGTGAACACAACATCTCTGGAAGGCCTAGAGCGATATCTTGCGAGATCTCAGAGATACAAACAGAAATTGTAGCTGTTCTTTTTAGTTTGCTCCGACAGTAGAGTATTAAATCACGTTGTGTCCTCAGATCCTGGTGGCCCTGAGACATCTTCACTTCAAGAACATCGTCCACTGTGACCTGAAGCCTGAGAACGTCCTACTGGCCTCAGCAGAACCCTTTCCTCAGGTTAGAACAAACTATCATGTCATCGTCTCCTTTCTGCTGCAGTACGACTTTGGAAGAACCTTCACTTCTCCTTTTCCCTCCAGGTGAAGCTCTGTGACTTCGGCTTCGCTCGTATCATCGGGGAGAAGTCTTTCCGTCGCTCAGTCGTCGGCACTCCGGCATATTTAGCGCCTGAGGTTCTTCGCAGCAAAGGCTACAACCGATCTCTGGACATGTGGTCGGTCGGCGTCATCATCTACGTCAGTCTGAGCGGGACGTTTCCCTTCAATGAGGACGAAGACATTAACGACCAGATCCAGAACGCTGCCTTCATGTACCCACCCAACCCCTGGAAGGAGATCTCAGAGGAAGGTACGGGACCGTTTGAGCTTCGTAGCCTTTGGTTCAGCCCTACCGTCTTACCCAACACATACCTGGGTCCTCGGCCCGAGTCTGGCCCATATACAGTACTTCTACAGATTCTGGCCAGATTCCAGCTGCCATCCTCCTGTATTGACTCACAACCGGAAGATTTTCTGGTCCAGATGTGGAAATAGCCTCTGACAATCATGCCGTATATGGGCCAGATTTGGGCCGTGGAACCAGGAAGATACTGGGCCAGAAGAAAACAAACGTGGATTTATTTTTCTATCTGGGAACAATTTTGATGTTGTTTATGTTCTTTATTTGAGCAGTTCAGCATGTTTCCCTTTCCGCTTTCATGTTTAAAATGATTCTGAGGTATTATAGTGGAGTTGTGCAGTTCAGAAGAGGAACTGAGATTTTCTGGTACAGGATAAAAAGTTAAAAGGCTTTGAACCATAAATGACTAAAGAAACTTTGATTTCAAAGCTGCAGTTTCCTTTTAATTTCCTGGCAGACACTGGGCTCAAGATTAAACAGAAAAACATCAGATTTCCTGAGTGGATTAAAGGTTGTGTTTCTGTTCTCGCTCACAGCCACAGACCTGATCAACAACCTGCTGCAGGTGAAGATGAGGAAGCGCTACAGCGTGGACAAATCCCTGAGCCACCCCTGGCTGCAGGTAACACACACTGCTTTTTACTGAAACACTGCAGCAGCACAGACAGGAAAGATGGAGGACATTCCTTTAGCTACTGATCAATTCTGATTAGACATGGTATGACAACAAGATCCTGCAGATAACGCCATCGATCAACCACCTGAGCTGAAGTAACCAGGTCACTCAGAGAAAACAGGTTATGCAGGTAATCCCAGTGATCTGGTATCTGTAGATCTGTGTGTGTGCAGAGTAGTCAGATAACTCCTGAACTCCCCCGCCTTCTTATTGAAGCATGGCCTTCTAACTTTTGACACTTGAGACTCAGATAGCTGTGGTAACAGGATGAAAGATAATTACTTTCACTATTTTTATAGAAAATAAAGAGAAAAAGATAATATAAACTGCAGAAACCAGCGTTAGTAGTAGGTAAAATATTTTTAAAGCTCCATATTTAACACGTTTCCTGTGCTGATCCATAAGAAGATATATTTGTGGTTTTAAGAACCAAAAACCATCTGAGTTTAGTATTACATCTCCTCTCTCAGGCTTCTCTCTGTTTTCTGAGTGATCCAATAAAAATAAAGCAGAATTCAAGTAAAAACACTCAGAGAAACCAAATCCTGCAAGGTTTGGATGGTGGGTCCAGGTGGGCGGGGCTTGGTGACAGCTTTGTTGTGACATCACAAAGTTCCAGAAGTCCTGACGGCTGGTTTTAAGGCTCAGTTTCTGAATACAGGCTGTGTGCATTTCTCTGTGGACTGAGGCTTTGATACTTTCACAGTATTAATATAGAAGCTAGAGCTGATCTATAATCACACTACACATGGACACAGACCTTCACACTGGAGGAGCTTTAAGTATTTTGTGGATCCAAAGACGTCCACAACTATTACTGAAGTGCTCTATTACAAACATTATCATTGATTCTTAGCTCCTTGGTCTGAATGTTATTGTTTATGCTTCGTTGCGCAGGACTACCAGACCTGGCTGGACCTCCGGGAGTTTGAGACCCGCCGCCGCAAGCGCTACATCACCCACGAGAGTGACGACGCCCGCTGGGAGGAGTACGCAGACGAGAGAGGCCTGCACTACCCCAAACACTTCATCATGTCTCCCAACCTGGACGACATGGAGGAAGACCCGTAGTGGCTGTAGGAGGGTCGACGTTTCCTGCAATGAAGCGGCAGACCCCCCCTCCGAGGACTCCCTCAGCGGCTGCAGCGGATGCTGTGGAGTCCATGGTGACTGTGACCATGGAGACCGTGAGCTATCCCATGGCGGCGTGTGATAAAGGATTAAGAGGACACATGGGTCAGGCAGCTCTACGAGGACACTGTGACATCTTCACTGTGGAGACAAATCATGTCCAGAGACATTTTTCACACATTTTACCTTTTTCCTATTTTTGCTACAAAGCCATAACAGACAGACTCAATGAGCTGAAACCTGAAGAGATTTATTTTATTTTTTCTCAGATTCAATATTTAGTCTCTTAAATAACTGTCTTCACTGCCAGTTGAGCCACAGAGGGGCTGGATAAAAACCAATCCAGAGACTTTATACACTTTTTCAGCTCAAATAGAAAATTATTATTATGTTGTTGTTACACTTTAGATCTCTTAAAGCTGTGCAGGAAGTCTTTACACATTTAATTGAACACAGAAGAAACAAACACGTTATGTCTTGAAGATGATCCGATTATAACGTTGTTTTGTTGTTTCCTGGGATGTCTTTGCACTATTGGGAAAATATTTTAAAGGAGAAATTAACTGATAATAACTTCTGGTTTGTTCATCTGCAAAAGTCTAAAAATTCCCTCTGGTTTCCGAGGTTTTTTCCGGAGAGATTGAGTTGGAGAAAGTCGACAGTCCGGCTGCTCCCTAGTTGATTTGAAGAGTCTTAGTTGATTGGTTGGATGGTCTCAGGGAAAAAAAAAAAACTCAGTCAGTCAGTCAACATTGTTTACACCGTTGGTCTCTACAGTAATGTAACCGAGCGTCTTGGGTTCAACTAACAAATAAATAAAACGATAAATGGGACACAGAGACGATGAGCAGCAACAAGCAGGACTCTGCCAACAACTCACACTACATTAAATATCAAAACACAAAGTGTGGGATCATTTTGAGAGAATAAAGAACGACCCCATGAAGGCAGCATGCAAACCCTGCAGGCAAACATTCACCAAACATTCATCAAACTCAAATAAGGCTTATCATTTGAAACGTGTAAGTAGCCTAACGTTAGCCACTTAGCATGGCTGCTCGCTCAAACATTCTCTGTGCTTGTTATTCTGACACATTCAGAATCCTTGTACCTTTTGCTGGTGTCGTTAACAGCTTGCTTTGTGCGTGCACTTAAATAAGAGTGTATCTCTCTGTGATGTAGCACAGTGTTAGCAGTGTTACATTCATTCTCAGCTCTGGACTCTAGTTATTTTCTCATAACCCCCAAAAATATATATTTAAATCATTAAATATGATAAACATGGAACAAATAGTCAACCATTGGCTTGAACTACCGACTACTAGTCTTTGGTTGTCTAAATCCAAATTAGTTTCTAACCTCACCACTAGTAGGACAATAATTGTAGTTGTCCTTCTGACAATGGGTCACGCTAACTCACCACCTGCGTTGTAGAGAGTCATTAAACAATAGCTTTTTAACACACAAACATTAGCATGCTAAATGTTTAAGAAAGATTTTGTCATTTTCCAACCTGGGTCTTTTCCTCACAATTGCTGCCATTTTGACTACGGGTCATGGTAACTTTGCTAACTTCTAACTTTCACCACCTCTGCTGTAGAGATTCAGGAGACATTAGCACTTTCACATTAACATTAGCATGCTATCATGCTAAATATCAATATGGTAAAGAAAAATTCTGCTATTTTTTAACCTGGATATTATTTTTTATAGTAGTAGCTACCTGGACTATGAGTTATGCTAACTTTGCACACAGCACCTTAATTTTAGACCAAAACAAAACAAGCACCACAAACCTCTTAAAGCTAGCTTAAACTAGCCCTTTTAATTAGCTTTTTTAGCTAATTGCTCAGAGGTTTGCTCCCAGGGAAATCAAACCGAGCATGCTAACTTCTAACTCAGGAAAATGTGTAATTTAGCATGTTAGAATTTTAACATGCTAACGTTTAGCATCTTAGCATTTATCTGAAAGCACAGTTGAGGTCGGTGGGGATTCGGTCATTAATTTCAGTCGTATCCCAGCATGAAAGAAATAGCTGCTAATGGCAGGAAATGAAAAGTCAGGATCTAAACCAAGTCTTTTGGATTCATCCTCTGGGGACCATGAATGTCTGAACCAAATTTCACGTCAATACATCGACCCACATTACCGTCACTAAAGCTGCTTAACGGGAATTTAAAGTTTTTGCTTTATTTCAAACAGATGGGATTATTTGAAAAAGTCGTCACAGAAGTTTAGATTCAGCTGTGGGAACATTATACTTTTGCAGAAAAACAAATGCAGTTATTTTCAGTGATTCTTTCTTAAATTTAGATGAAGACGAGCTGAGAATCGAGCTGCTAATGTCTTTCTTTGTCTTTCTGTGGAAACCTGTCAAAAAAAAAAAAAAAAAGACGACTGGACTGTGGAGCGTCTTTGATCCTGATCCGACTCCAGCCTGAGAATTTTATTTCACATTTTATATTTTTACAAGAAACTGTCAAGTGGTTGATTTTAATGGGAAAATATTAAAGCTGAACAGCTTAACTTTGAGAAACTCTGGTTTTACATCAGTTACTCAACTAACGCTCTTATTCACAGCAACTCAACAGTCGAACGAGACGCACTCAGATTCATCGACCAGCAAATCAACAGCAAAACTGCTTCAGTTCTTCTACTTATGATTTATTTATAACTCTAGATATTCATTCATTATTCTCTTTTTTTACCTGCTGAATATTGTGATAATTTTCCATGTTTCATTTACAGAGCATTAAGAGATCAGAATATAACCTGTTTAATTGGTAGTTAATGTGCTGCCACTAGAATTCAAGTTTTAGATTTAGATATTAAGTTATAATCTTGTTTAAATTGATTGTTTAAATTTGTCTGGTGGCAGTTTCAAGGCGAGAAACCTGAAGAAGCCCAAGAGTTTCAATAAAATACTTTAATTTCTTCCAAATGTTCGAGTCAGTCTCGTCAAATTAACCCCCCCCCCCCAATCAGAGGAAAAGCTGATAACGATCGGCAGCAGGATGTTTGGAAATGATCATTTAATTACCAATCCTGAACATGATCGCCTCGCTCTGCCGTTCCTCTGGAGGATGGCTGCTTGTTTTGGCAGTGATGACCCCCCCCCCCCCCC
>NW_019525498.1:200825-219918 GCF_002814215.2 Seriola lalandi dorsalis
CCCCCCCCCCCCACCTCCCTCCACACCCCCCACATGTGTAACTGAATCTTTTAATTGCTACCGGAGGAGCGGTGGGGCTCGATGTGAAGAATGGCCGCCACTCGGCTAAACTGCTTCAAGATGTGGACAGAGGCAGAAAAAGATCCTCCTGCAGCGGGACGACCTTTGACCTCACGGTTAACTCCGGTCGCTCCATCAGGTGTCACTGGACGAGTGTGTTCACCAATTAAACAAAAAACACAGTTTTTTTATTTTCTTACTTTTATACTTTAAAATACTTTTACAACTGACTTCAGGAGAACTTACGTACTACTTACATACTTTTACTTCAAATCATGTCGGACAGAAAACCTGCTCGACTGCTGCAACATTTCACTTCCTGTTCTTTAAATTAAAGAGAGACGGCGTCGTCCACCTGTTGAATAACGTACATGTTTAAATATCAGCTGTAAAAACAGTTTGTCTCATTAACATGATCCTCAGTCTTCCCTCAATGTCCGTCCCCGCCGCCTCACTTCACCAGACAAGTTTCCAGTTCTCCAGACGTCTCTGATGAAGGTCCCTCAGGAGAAGCTGAGCTCGGTGAACCCGCCCACCGGCAGCGGCGCCGGGCTCTTCTTCTCCAGCTTCAGCCCCTCCGTCCTCTTGGGTTTGGCGAGGCGGCTGTGGTGCAGCAGGCTGAAGAAGTGGAAGCGCTCGCCCATCTTGGCGGGGTTGGTCAGCATGTCGTAGCTGCTGATCAGCTGCTTCCTGCTGGACGGGTCGCTGCAGTTCCTCAGCAGAACCTGCAGAGAACCACAGGCGGAGTTTAAACCTCTGAAGGTGAGGATCACAACTTTAAAGCTCCACTAATCAATATTATTACATTGACAATACATGTCTCTATGTAATGTGAAACGTGTCACCCACCTGTACGGAGCTTTTCAGCCTCTTTTAGCTCCTTGTTTTGGTTTTATTGCAGATTTATTGTATGTTTCAGTCTCAGTAATGAAAATACTAATACTATACAGATACTAAATACTGATATGTAATAACTTTTCACACTGACCTGGTGTAGAAACAAATCATTGAGCTCAATGAGTCAAAGCACTTCCTGTATCATCAGACTCACTTGCATTCGTGTGTCGATGCCCATGTTCTTCAGGAACGTCCTCTGAGTGACAGGTCCCAGACAGGCCACGCCCTCTCCAGCCATCCTCCGCAGGTAGCTGAAGTCCACGTCAGCGGTGAGGTCAGCCGAGCCGGGGGAGGCCAGGACGTCATGGAGCTGGTGACCTTTAAAACCCTGACGAAGAGCAAGTAAAACAAAAACATTTGTGTGAAATTTTATTATCATTGCTGTGAAGTCTTGAGTAATAGTTAAAAAGTGTTTTGTGAGGTCACCGTGACATTTGACCTTTGACTTTTAGCCATCAAACTCTAATCAGTTCTTCCTTGAGTCCTAGTGAACATTTGTGCCAAATGACAGGAAGTTCCATCGAGGTGTAACGGAGATATCGTGACCATGAGAATGAGACGGACAACCTGAAAACAAAATGGCCTCCGGCTCTGAGGAATAAAAAAACTTATGATGTGAAAATGAAAATGTGAGAGAGGTGGAGAGAGAGGTGGAGAGAGAGGTGGAGAGAGAGGGGAAGAGGAGCGATGAGCCCGTCGACCCCGGTTTCCCTCCGCCTGCAGCAGCGGAGCTTCGCTGCTTCCTGCATCTGTTTCCTTCGACTGTATCTGACGGGACAGACGACTGCGTCTCACAGAGACACGGGGATTACAACAGGACGGAAGTTAAAGGATGCACAAATCAAACAGCAGAAGAAGAAATGTTTTCTAAAGAGTCGGCTGTTGCTTCTTTTTTACAATAATATTTAAAATCGGTGTCGTACTCTGAACGTGTCCGTCTTGGTTCCGTCGTGGCCGTAGTCGGCGATCAGCGCCGCTCCTCCGTGCTCTACGATCCGCCGGGCCAGCTGCTGGACGATGACCCCGCCCTCCGCACACACCTCCACATGATCCCGCCGTTCATCTGCCTGACACACACACACACACACACACACACATTAACTTAATCAATAATAAATTACAGTCAGGTTTCCATCTTTTTAAGGTGGACTGAATATTTTCAGTGATAAAATTCTGGTGATCGATTATTTGTTATTTATCAGGCAAAATCCAAAAACATTCTCTGGTTCTAATCTGTTAAACACAATTTTCTGTCTCCAGCAGGAAAGAGAAGATGTTAAAGTCTTATATTAATTAACTAATTAATTCTTAATAGTTAATTATGTCAGACCTTTTGTAAGTGAAATCTAAAACTTTAAAGCTCTATATTTTCTTCTTCTTTGTTTTATTTGAAGTGTTGATCCATCAGAAGATACAAAAACCATCTCAGTGTAGTTTTACATCTCCTCTCTCAGGCTTCTCTCTGTTTTCTGACTGATCCAATAAAAATAAAGCAGAATTCAGGTAAAACACTCAGAGAGACCAAATCCTACAAGGTTTGGATGGTGGGTCCAGGTGGGCGGGGCTTGGTGACTGCTTTGTTGTGACATCACAAAGTTCCAGAAGTCCTGACGGCTGGTTTTAAGGCTCAGTTTCTGAATACAGGCTGTGTGCATTTCTCTGTGGACTGAGGCTTTGATACTTTCACAGTATTAATATAGAAGCTAGAGCTGATCTATAATCACACTACACATGGACACAGACCTTTACACTGGAGGAGCTTTAACCCACCAACTGATGCTGAGCGGCTCCCGACCTCGAGTGTTTCTGAAAATACAGCGGACACTTACAGCCCCAGTTAAATGCATCATCATCAGCTTTTCAAGGAGCTCCTCTTTAAGTCTTTTAGTTGCCACATCACAATCTCATCACTGCTTGAGTTTTAAACTCAGTGAAAGACGAATCCTCCTTTTTCTCTAGGCTGAGGCCGAGCTCCAGCCCTTCTTCATCCAAACAGCCTGATGATGATGATGATGATGATGATGTCAGGCCTCTGGCAGCATGTTCAAAGAGACTGAACTGAGCCAGAGTGGCCAAATCAAACCGGCTGTGGATGTATGGAGGGCATAAATGTGGGCAATAAAAACCAGATGGAGGCAATAAAACAACCCTCTGAGAGCGTGTGTGAGGATTTCATTTCCACTGTTTCAAAGATTAAAGACGTTCTCCAGTCTGCGCTTTAAAGTGGAAATAATCAAACTCTTATAACTCCTCTCAAATTAACCTAAACCTCCAGAGCTTCCACAGCCCCCACATTTAGACTTGCAGCTCTGTATGTGGCTCTTCTCTTCAGATGTCCACCCACCGTTCTCTACTGTACTTCAAGGACGTTTCTCTGTACTTCAGTGCAGTTATTTTCCATCTACACAGTGGAACGCAGCGATAACGTGTCGGGAGAAACGGTCTGAATACAGAGATCCACAAAGAAAAACCTGAATAGATTTTTTTTTTTCCACAGATTTGTCACATTTTTGTAGAAGAACATCTGAAGAGCCGAGGCGACGTCTGGAGACAGACTTCATGCTGGGAGAGTTCGTCAATACACAGAAAGTTCAGTTTCATCGTGAACTGTTTGAGAAAAATGCCAAGTATTCTTCAGTGTTTTATATCAGCGTGACCTGAATATCTTCGGCCTGAGGACGAGACGTTATTCCAGACGTCACAGACGTGGCTCAGACTTTTTGTTTGACATCAACCATTAATCAGAACAATTAAAAAGCCTGAAGAGACTCGTTTCCTGCAACATCCAGCTGCAGGAGTCCTGTCTGCTTCATATTGTCTTCACAACATTATAAACTCCGCTCATCACTGATGATAAAACATCTGACCTCGTCAGTGTAAATTAAATATTACACCTGTTACACATTGATGGAAATTAACCAGGTAGATTTCATTAAGTATCATACTCTGAGTCACATTTAGAGGTACATGTACTCCAGTGTTTTTACTTAATAATGCTGCTCACAGGGAAAGTTACTAGTTAGTTTGATAATCTTATAAAACACATTACGACGCTAAAGTTTAAACCAGTAGTTTCCTGTGACCACGTGCAGAAAGAGAAGGATCCAGTTCTTCTTTCTTCCCTCATTAATCATCTCACGACTCTGATTCATCTGGTGACCCTTCGTGGGGGCCCGATCCCCATGTTGGGAACCGCTGAACAAGAATACAGTGACATGGCTGCATTATTAATTCATCTAATAACGTCATACAGAAAATCAGTCACACGCTGCTGGAAACAGAATCATGAACGCAGGACTTTTAGTTTTAATGGAGGATTTTTCATTTGATACTTTGTGACTCGTTCTTCCAACCGACGTATTGATGAATTTAAGAAATGAATTCCTTTCCCTAAATATTTTTATCATCAGACAGAAAACATTTAAACCGACATCGTGTATTTGGCACTCACCTGTACGAGCGTGGACGAGGCCAGGGAGGGAGACGGCGTTATGACGAACCTCAGCTGGTCCGGCTTCTCCGGGTCGATGTCCACCATCACCTCCCTCCAGCCTTTCTCCGTCCTCTGTCCAACACACACACACACACACACACACACACACACACACACACACACACACACACACACACACACACAGTCAGACAGAGTGACAAGTGTCCAAATATAAATGTGAGACAGTAGTTTTTCTTCTGCTGGACGATTATCTTTAAATTAATTAATATAAAAACGAGTTTAAAGACGAACAGAAACGAGAAGAATCTCTTTATATCTACAGGTTTATTACGAGATTTAACACTTAATTCTTAGTGAGATAAAGCAGGAAGTGTCACATCTGGAAACAGATGTTTGGTTCTGGTCAGTGTGAAATGAGACCGGTCAGATGTTCAGAAACTATATCATGTCATTTCTCCAGATGTGGTTCCTGTTTTCTGTCTCTTGAGCGCCGCCTGCTGGTGAAGACACATGAACTCTGACTGTCTCACGTCCAGAGACGCAGAGATGAGTGAAACGGTTTCTTTCATTTTTCTACAAACGTGTGAAGAAAGAAAAAGAGATGAAATCACGTGTGAAACTCTTCACACAGTTTCTTTACACTTCACCTGAAACTTGTGGACGGGCAGAGCGTCGAAGAACTCGTGAGCCAGAAAGATGCTGAAACCTGAGGAGAGAAACCAGCTGTTACATAAATAATAATAATTAATCATTTATTTCATTAGTGTTGTAATAAAAACACGCACAGGAAGAGTTTTGTTCCTCCACTCTCACACACAGGAAATAAAATGTCAAGACACCTGAGACGTAATTATTTAACGTACCAGCTCATATTTAGTAAAGGTCGTTATTTTAAACAGTTGGAATTAGAACATTCACACAAATACTTGGATCTGATGATATGAAACGTTGTGATTTGAACTGCTGCAGATGTGATGATTTGATGATTTGATGATTTGATCTGAATTCACAAAGATGTGCAGCAGTGATTCTTCTGACCTGGGGGGACGTCGTCTAAGCGGCGGTACCAGGACACCGGCAGACCGGCTGCAGTCTCCCCGCGGCGGTACACCGGCTCGTCCTCGGCGTCCGCCTCCTGGCTGCGGGTCCCGGTCAGGTTGTGGGCCTGCAGCCGACTCAGCGCCGGACTCACCTCGACCAGGTGGAGCGACACGGAAACCTGACCCAGCATTGACCTCAGCTGACTGAACACCTGCAGAGAGAGAGAGGAGGGGGGGGCGTCTTCATACAGATGTTTCTAAAGCACCACATGGTGATGATGCAGCTGTGTCTTTAATGATTATTAACACCAGGAAAAGAAACGGAACAATTACATTAATTTTATTCTATTCTATTCTTTTTTTAATTAAGGCTTTATAAAGAAATAAGTTTACAAAATAAAAAAATACAGGCAAATAATAAAAATAAAGAAAAAAAAAATATAAGATGAATGTTCTGGATTTCTTAAATGTAACTGTGTTTAAAATCTTTAAAATTATTCAGTAGTATTGTTTATTACTGATTTGGTGTTTCCCTCCTCACCGAGCTTCAATGAGACATTTGTGTTGTATATAAATTAAGATTTAGTTGCCAAGTCTAAAATAATGTTTTAATTAGAAACAAACAAACTCCATCTTCATCCAAACGTCAGTTCTCACTCTGCAGCGACACGTTGCTTTAACTCGTCTCAGCCAGAAACCAGAAACTGTCGAGGACTGAAGCTGCCAGACTCTAAACCAGGAGCGAGAGGCGGGAACTCATCACTCCTGTCTCTGCTCCTTTACACTGGATCCCAGTATGTGTCTTTTAAGGCTCGTCGTGTCCTTTTGTCCCAGTTACATTTATGACCTTTCAGTATCATATAACAGATAACAGACCTCTTGTCTAAAGCGGGACAGAGTCAGACCTGTTAAATCTAAAATCCTGGTTTTATTAGATTCTTTATTTAGTTTTAATCCTGTTTTTATCATTTCTTTCATCTTGCATCACTGGAAACTGTTTCATCTTTTATCATGAAAATTGCTCAACAAATAAAGGTTATTATTAATGATATGATATTGTCCAGTTGAGATAACATGTTCAACAGCTCTCAGGAAATATCATTGGGCAAATATCTGATGTGACGACTGCGACCCGTTTGTAAGAGTTGTTGTCGAGCTGTTTTAAATAAGACGACTCAGTTCTCACTCTGAGGACGTCGCAGGCCAACGATCCTTTTCCAGGTCCGAGCTCGACCAGCTGCAGCTGTCTGGGTCCTCCGGCTCCCATCCACTCGCTGACGATCCACACGCCGAGCAGCTGGACCAGAGGACAACATGTCAAACCACAGACAGCAGCGGGGGATGGTCAGAGTTTTCTCCCTGGTGTCCTGGTTCTGTCTTTTTGTGACTGCTACAACAACTTTCTGGTGATTTTCACAACTGAAACAATCACATGAAAAACCAACTAATGTTGATTAATCAGCCGCACAAATGCTGACAATACTTTGCATTTCTTTGTTGAAGTTGAATCAGCTGATATTCACAAACATTTAACACTAAACAAAAATAACAATAAACTGCTGGGAAAATGTTTTTTTAAACCGTCATAAAGTCAGTGAACTTCAGTAATGTCAGTTTCTGATCCTGAGTGTGTTGAACCGAGCAAAAATTCAACTTTTCATCAATAAAAGAACGATTGTATTATTACTTGTTTCAAATGTTATACAGTCTCACTTTCAGGTTGAATTTTTCCGGCCTCACCTCTCCGAATATCTGACTGATTTCTGGTGATGTGATGAAATCTCCCTCCGGTCCCAGCATGTTGTTCCTCACATAATAACCCTGACAGAGAAAAGAAACCCGTCTGAGTGAAGGATGGTGACTGTGTTCAGGTGGTAGAAAGACAAATGGTCTCACTGAAATATAAACATTCATGGTTTGTGGTCCTCACTTACCGTCACAGGGTTGGTGAGCACCTCCCTCATGTACTCGGCCACTGGAATGGGACCTGTGGCTTTTATTTTGGAGGTCAGGTGGCGCAGCATGGACGGTCTGGGCTTTTCGTCATCTGGTGAAGAGCTGCAGAGGAGTCTGGTCTGAGCTGCTCGCCATCGCACTGTCACACACAAACACACAGAGTGAGTGAGACGTCCAGGATCATTAAAACACACAAGATAACATGCGTTACCTCCAGGAGACTGACTTCCTGTGACAATATGTTGTATATGAAATACTCTCTGTGACTTTGACCTGTGTTCTAAATGACATTTTCTCAGAATTTGAATTGTGTTTTCAATTTATTTTGGTGTCTGACAAAATAAACTTAAAACATATATATATGGAAATGTGTATGCAGCCCTCTGGTCCTGGTAATGATGACTGGTAATGGCTTGTATGAATGCAGGCTGGACATAGTTATAATATATATTGTATGTATTAATAAATTAATTAATAAAAATATAATCAGTTCACATAACATGTTATTTAAGCTGCACAGCATGCAAAAGTGATTTTATAAAAATTTGGACAGGGTAATATTTTGACTTTTTAAGCACTTCCGTAAAGCTTTTTGTCCATAAATCCAAGTTACATCGTTTTTAAATGAAAAACATTTCACACTCACTTGCTGCTGACGGACTGAAGCCTCTGCTGAGCAGCTGCCGTGTTTTAGCACCAAGGAAAACCCTCATTCTGCTGTATGTTCATCTACATATAAAACTATAACATCTGACTGGGTGACATTATTTGACCGATGTTAAGTAAACACTAACTTTCACCTCTGCTCTCTGACAGGATTAGCGGGCAGCCGGTTAGCATTAGCCGCGTTAGCTACAAATGCGTTAACGGCTAAAGACGTAAAGAAGCGCGGATGAATTAGCTCCGGATACGAAAGATAAACATGTACATGTGCTCATCTGTTCATGTCTGTCATTCAAAGTAGAGAGAAGCTACAAACTGCGTGTACAAGAGCTAAACACGAACACGGTGATGAAACGAAAGATATAACATCCGGGTAACCTTTCACAATAAAATACTTTATTGGCCAAAAGAAAAAAAAATCCACATTTTTAAATTTGTGTTAAACAAATCTGACAAATACGAATCATCGTGTGTATCCCGTTTATCTGCCGGTTAATTCATCAATGAGTCAAGATAAGAAATCATGTATGCAGCCTCCTAATGAGCTGTGGTTTAGTATTAGAGATTTAGCGACCGAGCGGTGTCTTTACCGGCTGCAATATTAAAGCAATGTTTACACATTAATGCGTTAATTATAATACAATAACACTGTATATATGTGTATTGATTGGCCATTCCACCGCTGGTAAAAGCAGCTTTGCCTGAAGTTGTATTTGTTACTTTTATTGTGAAAACAAATTTCGATCGTTTCCTGTAACATTTAGTCTTATAACGGCTAACTTGACGCTATCCGGGAACAACAAACCCTCTGATTGGATGGACTGGGTGACGTTGTATGGAGAATAAATGTGATTGAATCTGAACTTTTGCCTGTTTCTTCGAGTTGCCAACATTAAAACTAAAATGAAACCAAACGTGGAAAATATTCTGCATAAATTTCTCTATTCATATTGTAATTTAAAATAAAATAAAAATGTTACGTACGGAAAATGACGGGACGTTTTCGGAAACGCTGACGTGACGTCGCCTTCTTGATCCGGGTCACGCTCCTCACGCTGTAGCAAGCATGGCAGCGAAAAACAAGCACCGCAAGAAATCCAAAGCCACGAAAGTGACTTTTCAGCCCGAAGAAAATGAGCCGGAGGCTGAAAACAGTGGCGGAGAGGAGGATGAAGAACCAGCCGCTGATGAAGGTGAAGGCAGAGCGAAGAAAGACGAAGAAGAGTTCAGTCTGGAGGAGGTTTTACGGCTCGGAGGAACTCAGGTGAGATGAAACCTCTGCATTCAGAACGACACAGGGTTATTTTCTGATTTAACCTGGGTGTTTTGGACGGTTAACACACATCCACACACTTTACACACTGTTTTAAATGTCTGGAGTGCAGTTTATTTACATTTTTGTGGCTGATAATTCGAATATTTTTAAAGCAATTTGCACACAAACATGAAGTAAAGTCGTTTTTTTTTTTAATGTAATTGGGATTATTTAATTGAAATTCCCGCATGGACGTTTTCATCCATAATAATGACAACATGACAAGGGCTGCAACTAGGAAGTATTTTGATACTTAATTTATATTAACTGATTCAACAATATTGATCAGAGAAAAGCAGCATTTATATTTGAGAAGCTGGAAGCAGAAAGTGTTTTTGCATAATAGATGATTAAAAGTAATCTGATGCAGAAACTGATTTAGGTTGGTTGAAACTGCATATTATTTATTATTTGGAATGTGCGAAAACAGGGAAAAGTGCCCACCTCAATTCCTTAAAGCCAAAGGTGACGTCTTCAAAAGTCTTTATTAAGTTGACAGGTTAATGAATTCAGTGTTTATAATCTAAATCTTACTGAAATGTTGATGAAACTCTGACAAGGTAATGGGATTGAATCATTTGTCATAATAATTCTAATGTAATGTTCAGGTGTCTGTTCTAGAGTCTCACTCTTCCAGAGTTTATTAATCCATCTAATGATTTCCTGTGCTCTTCTTCTCTCCTCTGTGCGTAGGCCGACTACATCTTCCTCGCCGGTCTGGACGACTCCAACGAGATCGTCGATGGAGGGAAGAAAGGCGCCATAGACGATCTGGAGGAGGGCGAGCTGGAGAAGTTCATCACCAAACTGGGCATCAGGGCGTTGGCCGGACAGCAGGTCATTGCAGACGAGCCGGAGGGCGAAGGCGCTGGAGAATCTGGCGAGAAGGAAAGTAAGAAGGTCAAAGCCAAGAAAGCTTCAGCAGAAGAACGAGCAAACAACAACCAGACGGCGGAGAACAAACAGACGAACAAGAAGACTAAAGACGGGCAGGTAACCGCCGGGAAAAAGGCCAAACAGAACGCTAACGTGTTTGAGTTTCAGCAGCGGCAGGTGCTGCTCATCAAACCTGGAGGGAAGTGGTTCGACCTGGAATACACCGCCGAGGGATCGTCGGCGCCGCAGGATCCCCAACTGGTGTCCCAGTACAAGACGCTGGCCCAGCGGCTGTTTGAGGCCGAGGTGGAGCTCTACAAGAGCAAGAAGACCCTGCAGAAAGGAGCCAACTCGTCCTGGATGAAGACGGTCGTGTCCTCCGGCGTTCTGGCAGACAGGATGGCGGCCATGACGGTTCTAATCCAGGACGCTCCGGTGCACACGCTGGAGCACGTGGAGAACCTGGTGTCCATGGTGAAGAAGAAGGGCAGCCGGCGCATGGGTCTGATGGCGCTGGACACGCTGCGAGAGCTGCTGCTGTCCAACCTGCTGCCGGAGAACAGGAAGCTCCGCCCCTTCGCCCAGCACCCGTTCGATCAGCTGGAGGAGAAGGCCAGCGGCAACCGCGACGCCCGTGACCGCCGCCTCGTCCTCTGGTACTTTGAGCACCAGCTGAAGCACCACATGGCAGAGTTCGTGGCGGCTCTGGACGTGGTGGCTCACGACACGGTGCCGGCGACCAAGGCGAAGGCGCTGGCCACCGCCCACGAGCTGCTGTGCACCCGCCCGGAGCAGGAGAGAGCGCTGCTCATCCAGGTGGTCAACAAGCTGGGAGACCCCGAGTACAAGACGGCGGCGAAGGCGTCGTACCTGCTGGAGACGCTGCTGCACAAACACCCCAACATGAAGGCGGTGGTGTGCTGCGAGGTGGAGCGGCTCATGTTCCGGCCCAACATCAGCGCGAAGGCGCAGTACTACGCCGTCTGCTTCCTCAGCCAGGTGATGCTGAGCCACAGCGAGGCCGAGCTCGCCGCCAAGCTCATCACCATCTACTTCTCCTTCTTCCGCGCCTGCGTCAAGAAGAAGGACATCGAGTCGAAGATGCTGAGCGTGCTGCTGGCGGGCGTGAACAGGGCGTATCCCTACGCCACCGCCGGGGACGAGAAGGTGAAGGAGCAGCTGGACACGCTGTTCAAAGTGGTTCATCTGGTGAAGTTCAACACGGCCGTGCAGGCGCTCATGCTGCTGTTCCAGGTGATGGACTCCCAGCAGACCATCTCCGACCGATACTACGTGGCTCTGTACAGGTAACGCCACCTCACCACACAAATATACAAGTCTTCCTGTCAAACGAGCTCAAACTGAAGGAAACTGGATTTGAGGGTGACTTTTCTTCTTCTTCTTCTTCTTCTTCTTCTTCTTCTTCTTCTTCTTCTTCTTCTTCGCAGGAAGTTGTTGGACCCCGGTCTGTCGTCGTCCTCCAGACAGAGCATGTTCCTCAACCTGCTGTACAAGTCGCTGAAGGCCGACATCGTGCTGCGGCGCGTCAAAGCCTTCGTGAAGCGTCTGCTGCAGGTCAGCGCCGAGCAGAACGCCAGCTTCGGCTGCGGAGCGCTCTTCCTGGTGTCGGAGGTCATGAAGGCCAAACCGGGCCTGAAGCTGCTGCTGCTGCAGGAGGACGGGGTAAGAAAACTGCACCAAGAAATCCATGAGGAAAAGTTATTGTGTTTTATTTTATTAAGACACAGTAATTATACTTCACTATTATTGTCATCAGTTTTTATTTTTTGTCTTAAATGTTGTTAAAACAAACTAATAATCTCCTCATACTCCCCGTTTTAAAAATCTGTACAGTTAAAGTTTGTTTCTAACGTTCCTGTTCGTCAGGGTGGAGAGGAGGAGGAGTTCAAAGATCTCGCTGAAGAGAAGGAGGATGACGATGATGATGATGAAGAGGAGCGCTTTGTGGATGCTGACAAACTGGAGGAAGGAACAAGTGCAGAGGCAGAGGGGCCCAAACCCACGGCATCATGGGTACATCACCAGAACCTGGAAGGTCTGTTTACATTTCAAACAACAGATACGAGCAGAAAAACTACGCAGCCACGTCCCATGTTGTTGTTGTTGTTGTTGTTGTTGTTGTTGTTGTTGTTGTTGTTGTTGTGGTTTAATACTGATTTATTTTTGCTTCCTGTTTACCTCCAGGAGGGAAGAGCCTGCAGAGCTACGACCCGCTGCACAGAAACCCGTTATTCTGCGGCGCCGACCACTCCACGTTATGGGAGCTGCAGAGGGTGAGACACAAACAAACAAACAAACAAACAAACCACAACAAACACAAAGACAGCGACTCGTAGATGAAGTTTTTATTCTGGTGGGATCGGGCCGGTCTGAAGAAGACTGATTCATTACAGATTATTTTACTGTTAAGAGGGTGAATGACATGTTTTACAAGAGACATCGCCAAAATAAAAGCATGTAGTTAGATGCTGCAATAAATCCTATTATATCCTATTATAATATTACAACAACAATAATAAATCTTTGTTTATGTTTACAGAACAAAAACAAGTTTACAGACTGCTTTACAGACATGAGAGAAGATGAACATGGAGGGGAGAAAATAAAATTATAACGAGATAATACACTGCCTGGCCAAAAAAAAGTCGCCACCAAAAAAAAAGGTCACACACTCTAATATTTCGTTGGACCGCCTCTAGCTGCGATTACGACTCGCATTCGCTGGGGCATTGTTTCGATAAGCTTCTGCAATGTCACAAGATTTATTTCCATCCAGTGTTGCATTCATTTTTCACCAAGATCTTGCATTGATGATGGTGGAGTCTGACCGCTGTGCAAAGCCTTCTCCAGCACATCCCAAAGAGTCTCAACGGGGTTAAAGTCTGGACTCTGTGGTGGCCGATCCATGTGTGAAAATGATGTCTCATGTTCCCTGAACCACTCTTTCACAATCTGAGCCTGATGAATCCTGGCTTTGTCATCTTGGAATATACTCGTGCCATCAGGGAAGAAAGAATCCATTGATGGAATCTCCTTAGATGTTTTCTCTGCTTGATGCATGCCAGTGATTTGACCCGTCTCAAACATCTTTTCCACGACCACGGGATTTGTCTTTCAACATGGTTGTTTAAGAAATGAGAAGCAACTCATTGCACCAGTTGTGGTTAAATAACTTGTTGCCAGCTGAAAGATAATCACCCATGCAGTAATTATCCAATAGGAGGCTCGTACCTATTTGCTTAGTTAAATCCAGGTGGCAACTTTTTTTTGGCCAGGCAGTATATGTAGATAAAACAATAAATAGGAATAACAAGAATTTATTATTTATTTATTCATTATTTTTTGTTTACAAGTTTCAGTTCAGATGAGAGCAGGAGTCTCAGGACAATATCTCAGCCTGTATCACTTTATTCTACATGTATCGTATCAGTTTGTACGGCAGCTGATAAGAAACAGTAAAGTGAACAGAACATTGTCCATTACCTAGTTTGTCCAGCAGAGGGCGCTGACAGGTCGGTTTTTACACTGTCAAATGTGTTTATGTTGTTTTTTTACTGTTGGCCTGAGTATCATCAGATTTTTTTAAACCCATAAATATCCATGTGTGTCAGTGTTAAAAATGAAATATTGAAATTATTAAAATTTTAAAATCAAAAATATTTTAAATTAATTTTCTTTTTCTTGTTTTGATATTGATTTGATTAATTTGATTTCATTAAAATACATTTATATTTATAAGAATAAAGTGTCAAAACAAAATGTTTGCAAAAAATAAAAACCCTAGACTAGAATGGAAAATAGAGGCTGAAATTTTGTTCACTGGCAATTGTTGACAAGTTTCTGAACCTTTCTGTTTGTGTGTCTGCAGCTCACTCTGCACTTCCATCCCTCAGTGTCGCTGTTTGCAAAAACAATCCTGCAGGTAAAAGTGAATATCTCTTATACTGAAAGTCAAACTGTTCTTTATTTATTACAAGAGCATCAGTAACATTTACCTTGTGTCTCAGGTGTTTGGTGTCATATTATTATAAACCAAGTATTCACTGCTGCTGCCTGATGCTCTGTGCTGCTTGTTCCTTAGTGTTAATCTTTGTTTCCACAGGGAGGCTTCATCCAATACTCCGGTGACCCTCTGCAGGACTTCACCCTGATCCGCTTCCTGGATCGATTCGTCTTCAGAAACCCCAAACAGCTGAAGGGAAAACGTAAGAAATTATTATTTATTATTTGTGATTTTATTGGCGACTGTTGGTTTTATCAGTGTTCAGCTACAGAATAATTTCAACATCCGACACATCTAGAAACACAATCATTAAATAGATGAAAATTAAATCAAAGCTTGGAATAATTTAAATTTAATGTAAATTTCTCAGAAAACACAGATGCTGCAGCGTTGAGGCCAAAACAGAGGTTACCTGTCGACTCTTTACCAGGTGAGTTCAACTAGAATTCCACTTCTCTCCTCTTGTTTTTGAAGGTTTGTGTTAAAGAAATTGATCCGACTGTTGCTGTGTAAGTGATGTGATCGATTCCGACTTTCTTGTCAGTGAACTGTGAGGAGTTTCTGTCTAAAGAGGAGAGTCAGATCCCTGTCGATGAAATCTTCTTCTATCGGTGAGTGAGAAACCTTTTCTTTTCTTTGGAGAAAAGATCGATCAATTGTAGATTTTATTTCTCAAGTTAAATTAAATGTAAAAATCATTAGAACACAGCAGCTGGAAATTTCTATCAACAGGTTTCTTGTTCATTTGGCAGAAAAATTGATTATGTGCTCATTACAGAATCACAAGGATGTAGAGTATTGATAATTATTGATTTGATTTTATTGATTATTGATATTTTTACGTCTGTTTTACATTTTTATTTGCTTTGTTTAATCATTTACAGGCTGTTTCTTGAATTTGTTTTGAGCCTTTTTTATTTTTGTTACTGAAATAGATTATAATTTTATCCCAGGTTATATTAAAAACAGACACAGAATTACCACTAATTAATACAATCCTCTTCCTCATCAAAGCACCACAAACAAAACATAGTAAGGAGCTTTTAGTGTCGGATGCTCTGTCGTGTATTTGCTCAGATTTTTGAAAATAATGTCTTGTGTCAGTTTTGTTTATTTCCGTTCTTATTATTATTGTTGTTGTAATTTGTAATCTTTTATTTTCTCAACAGCTTCTTCAAGAAACGTCAGCAGGAGAAGAAGGTTCAGCGGCCGCGAGGAGACGGCGATAATGAGAGCGTGGAGGATGTGGACGACGACGAGTTTGAGAAACTACTCGGTAAGTTTTCTTTTTAAGAGTCGCATGTCAGTGCAGTATGTCAGAAAAAAATGGCATAGTTTAGACATACTATACTATGACATTTTTTCTGACATTTTTATCACATGCTATACTTTAACACTTTATTACTGACTATACTATGACTTTTTTTTTTTTGCCTTACTATACTATGACTTTTTTTTTTTGCCTTACTATACTATGACTTTTTTTTTTCACCTTACTATACTGATTTTTTTTTCTATTTTTCTTTGCCTTACTTTACTATGACCTTTTTTTTTTTTGCCTTACTAAACTATGACTTTTTTTTCTTTTTCTTTTTCTTTGCCTTACTATACTATGACTTTTTTTTTTTTTTTCTTACTATACTATGACTTTTTTTTTTTCGCTTCATATACTATGACCTTTTTTTTTTTTACTTTTTTTTTCCTTACTAGACTATGACCTTTTTTTCCTCTCTTTTTCTTTGCCTTACTATACTATGACCTTTTTTTTTTTTGCCTTACTATACTATGACCTTTTTTTCTCTCTTTTTCTTTGCCTTACTATACTATGACTTTTTTTTTTGCCTTACTATACTATGAGCTTTTTTTTTTTGCCTTACAATACTATGAGCTTTTTTTTCTTTTTTTGGCTTCATATACTATGACCTTTTTTTTTTTTTCTTTTTTTGGCTTCATATACTATGACCTTTTTTTTTTTTTTGCCTTACTATACTATGACCTTTTTTTTCTCTTTTTCTTGCCTTACTATACTATGATCTTTTTTTTTTTTTTTTGCCTTACTATACTATGACTTTTTTTTGTCTTTTTTTCTTTGCCTTACTATGCTATGACCTTTTTTTTTTTTTTTTGGCTTAGTTTACTAGGAGCTTTTTTTTTGCCTTACTATACTATGACCTTTTTTTTTGTTTTTGCCTTACTATACTGACTTTTTTTCTGACATTTTGATCACATACTATACTTTAACACTTTATTACTAACTATACTATGATGTTTTTTATGATTTTTTTACTTTACTATACTATGACTTTTTCTTTTTGTCTTACTATACTATGACCTTTTTTTTTTTTTTTCTTTGCCTTACTATACTATGATTTTTTTTTCTCTTTTTCTTTGCCTTACTATATTATGACTTTTTTTTTTGCCTTATTATATTGACTTTTTTTTTGGCCTTACTATACTATGACTGTTTTTCTTTGCCTTACTATACTATGACTTTTTTTCTGATATTTTTATCACATGCTATACTTTAACACTTTATTACTGACTATAATAATGATATATATTTTTATGATTTTTTTACTTTACTATACTATGACCTTTTTTTTTTCTGCCTTACTATACTATGACTTTTTTTACGTTTTTGGCACCTTACTATACTATGTTTTTTGACATTATTGATGCCTTACTATACCATGACTTTTTTTGCCTTGACGTTTTTTGACATACTATAGCAAGCATGTTAGTATGTATGTATGTGTCTTATTATGTATGATGTGTGGAAGTCTGCATTGATGTATGCAAGTATATATGGTCGTCTGTATGTATATATGGTATTATGTATGTATTGATTTATGTTTGTATGTCATAAAGATATAATAATTAAGTATGTCTTAATGCCTTTCGATACTAGAACATTTTATGACATATTGTAGTATGTATGTATGATAGTCTGTATGTACGTATTTTCTGTATGTGTGCTAGTATGTATGCATTTGTGTATATATGTCATAGAAATGTAATAGTGTGGTAAGGCATAAAAAGTCAACAGTATATAAGGTCATAGTATAGTAAGGTATAAATAATGTTTAGCATAGATTGTCAAAAAAAACCTTAATAACGCGCACACACACACCAGGTCCTTTTGTCTGAATTTATTAACCAACCACTTACATCAATACATATAACAGCGTTTACAAGAGGTTCTGCAGTGATAAGACATTAAAACGATATACATTGCATATTAAAGACATTGCATAAAACAGACAGAAATTGCATAAAGAACACATTAAATACAAAAACTAAAACTAGAAAACGAGTACTTCAAGATAAGACATAAGATGTTATAATATGTAATATATAATTATGTAATTTAGTGGTAAGCTGCAGCAAATGGTAATGTTGTAAGACCTGATTTAAATGAGGTGACAGTTTAAACAGGCCTCAGGTATTCCATAGCATGTCCAAAAAACATAATAAATAATAATAATACATTTTATTTAAAGGTGCCTTTCTTGGCACTCAAGGACACTATACAGAGTTATACAAATTGAGATTAAAAACACATTAAGAAGAAGCAACATCCATCCATTCATTTTCTACCGCTTATCCTCTAGTAGGGTCGCGGGGGGGCTGGAGCCTATCCCAGCATCTTTTCGGGCGAGAGGCCTGGACAGGTCGCCAGTCCATCGCAGGGCAAACACATAGAGACAGACAACCATTCACACTCACAGCCACACCTATGGTCAATTTAGAGTATTCAATCAGCCTAGTCCCCATTTGCATGTCTCTGGACTGTGGGAGGAAGCCGGAATCCCCGGAGAGAACCCACACTGGCACGGGGAGAACATGCAAACTCCACACAGAAAGATCCCACGTCCGAGCCGGGACTCGAACCCGGAACCTTCTTGCTGTGCGGCGACAGCGCTAACCACTGCACCACCGTGCAGCGAAGAAGCAACAATAAAAATGAAATATAAAAATAAAAACAATACAAAAGTGACTGAGCAAATGGCATCAGATTGAAAAGGCAGTTTTAAACAGATGTGTTTTGAGTTGTGATTTGAAATGGGGGAATGAATCGATATTTCTGAGTTGGGGTGGTAGTAGATTCCAGAGACGGGGAGCAGAGCGGCTGAATGCTCTACTCCCCATGGTGGTGAGACGGGCGGAGGGGACAGATAGGTGTGTGGAGGAAGAGGATATGAGGGAGTGGGAACATGGAGGAGGTCGGACAGATATGCAGTATTTTTTTGGCCTTACTATACTATGCCTTTTTCTTTTCTTTTTTTGCCTTACTATACTATGACTTTTTTTTTCTTTGCCTTACTATACTATGACGTTTTTTTTTTTTGCCTTACTATACTATGACTTTTTTTTGCCTTACTATACTATGACTTTTTTTTTGCCTTACTATACTATGACTTTTTTTTTTTTGCCTTACTATACTATGACCTGTTTTTTTCTCTCTTTTTCTTTGCCTTACTATATTATGACTTACTTTTTTTTTGGCCTTACTAAAATATTATTTTTTTTTGCCTTACTATACTATGACTTTTTTTTTTTTTGCCTTACTATACTATGTCTTTTTTTTGCCTTACTATACCTGTTTTTTTCTCTCTTTTTCTTTGCCTTACTATATTATGACTTTATTTTTTTTCTTTGCCTTACTATGCTATGACTTTTTCTTGTCCTTTTTTCTTTGCCTTACTATATTATGACTTCATTTTTTTTCTTTGCCTTACTATGCTATGACTTTTTTTTTTTTTTTGGCTTAGTTTACTAGGAGCGTTTTTTTTTTTTTTTTGCCTTAC
>NW_019525498.1:221685-222024 GCF_002814215.2 Seriola lalandi dorsalis
TTTGCCTTACTATGACTTTTTTTTGGCCTAACTATACTATGACTTTTTTTTTTTGCCTTACTATACTATGACTTTCTATTTTTTTTGCCTTACTATACTATGATTATTTTATTTTTGCCTTACTATACTATACTATGTGACTTTGTTTATGAACAGATTCCTGTGAGGGAGACTCGTACTTCACTGACCTGGTGGACAATGATCTGGACTTTGCAGGGTGAGTTTTTATTCTTTCATATCTGGCAGGTCAGTTTATATTCTGTTGTTTTTATACCTGAACAAAAGGAGTTTTTAGTCTGAATCTGATCGTCTGCTCAGCTCTGACCATCAGTAGTCACA
>NW_019525498.1:222074-236287 GCF_002814215.2 Seriola lalandi dorsalis
TTTTTTTGGCTTACTATACTATGACCTTTTTTTTTTTTGCCTTACATATGGGGGGGCGAGGTTGTGGATGGCCTTAAATGTTAATAGAAGGACTTTGAAATGAATACGGAACTGAACCGGTAGCAAGTGGAGCTGTTGGAGGACAGGAGTGATGTGGTGGATGGAGGGGGTATGAGTCATGATACGGGTAGCTGAGTTCTGGACCAATTGAAGTTTATAGAAGGATTTAAGAGGATAGTATGCCATGGAAAAACAACATAGTATAGTTTAATATGGCATAAAAAAATGTCACAAAAACATCATAGTATAGTAAGGCATATATATACATATTTTGTATGAAAACTGAAATCCTGTGTGAACTGATATTTGATATTTTTAATATTCCTCTGACTATAACTGGATGTGACTTTGTTTATGAACAGATTCCTGTGAGGGAGACTCGTACTTCACTGACCTGGTGGACAATGATCTGGACTTTGCAGGGTGAGTTTTTATTCTTTCATATCTGGCAGGTCAGTTTATATTCTGTTGTTTTATACCTGAACAAAAGGAGTTTTTAGTCTGAATCTGATCGTCTGCTCAGCTCTGACCATCAGTAGTCACAGTCAGCCAATCAGAAGAAAGACTCAAACGACCTGACTAGAGCTCAACACTGACATGGTTTATAATTACATTTCCTTGTAATAAAACACTAAATAAGTGTAAAATATGAATCTTTTATGGGGAAAATCTGCAGATTAATTCTCAGCTTCAGCCTTAAATTTAACACGGATGAATAAACCCTTTGACCTCACAGTTTTGTTTTGCCCACTAGAGGCAAAAGAAGTAATCTCTCCATCCAGCTGTGATGTTTTAATGTCCTCTATTTATCTCATGTCCTTCTTCCTCTGTTTCCCCCTCGATGTCTCTCAGCAACGTGAAGCATAAGAAAGGGAAGAAAGACGCCGAGGACTCAGACTCAGACGACTCGGACATGGACGACCTGGACGACGAGGAGGTGTCTCTGGGCAGTATGGACGAGGAAGACTTCGGGGATGAGCTGGAGGAGGAAGGAGGGGCATTCATGGATCCTGACGGAGGTGGAGAGGAATTTGACGACGATGATGATGAAGGTAACAGAACAAATAACTGTTAATCATAGTTTTTGTGGAAACACGTTAATCAGATGGAAATTTATACATATTTTATATACATTTGAAAAAGTGGTGATATTTACATTGTTACAGTTCCAGGACTTCCTGTTTATTTCTCTTCTTTTCTGTGTCAGTTCCAGAGCTGGAGGATGAGGATGATGATGCTGCTGCTGCATTTGATGGTGAGTTCAAGTTTCTTTCAGCCTCTTTTCAGACGTACACCTGTATGGTAACATCCCTCTGACACTTTGAACATGACACGTCTGAACTGAAGGTCGTTACATTAACGTAAAACCTGCAGAAAACACACGTCTGGTGATGTCACTGTGTTCACTGTGTAACAGCAAAATAACAAACAGTAACTAAAACTAAGGAACCTAAACTTACCTACTCAAACAAAAGAGGAGCAAAAAAACAAGCCACTAACCTAACAAAAACAGGAGAAAACGGCTACCCACCCCCATGGCACCTGGGCTGACCTTTCACATAAGCAAACTATATACAATATGAGAACATGTTGGCTGGCAGGGTGTTGGAAGTGGAAGAGATGGGCCCCTGCAGAAGCTGGAAGAAGCCGGCCTTAAAACTGCAAGCCTGGAGGCTGGCACCAATCAGCCCCTGCACACCTGCACACCTGCATCCCAACACACACCTACACACCTACCTACCTCAGCAGGAACCCTAGAGAGAGAGAGAGATATCCACAACACAAGCACAGCATTAAAGCACACACAAATTACACATCAGAAACGTGCTCCAAATGACCTCCGGGTCATAACATCAGATCACTGTGATATCTGTTCTGCACAAAGAAAATAAAAATCACCAGTTCAATACCCATGAAAAACTGTGAAAGAGCCAGTTTCAAGTTGTTGATTCTTCTCAGATCAGATTTTCTCTCGTGGAACATCTGAAAAAAGTTGGTGTTTTAGTGAAAAGACAGAACGTATGTTGAACTTCATCATGTTCATATGAAAAGAAACATTTTAAAATCCCCCAAAAAATCTACCAAATAAAATGAAGTGAGCTTTAAAATAGAATTTTAAAAACATCATACATACATTTTACAGTAGGTAATGAATTTAGTATTTTTCCTGCACAGAAAAATCAAAATGAAACATTTTCCTCTGCAGATTCAGACGATGAGATGGAGACTCCTGACATCACTCCTCCCACCAAGAAGGGGAAGAGGAAACCCTCAGAGGAGCTCGACTTCTCAGGAGCTTTGGGTCAGAGCTGAGTTTATTCAACAAGGAGTTTTCCTTCTTTTTTCCTGTATGATGAAGCTTTAAGCTCCAGCTGCTGCATCAGTGAAACACTGTCCTTTATTATTGATCATTTCTTGTCACAGGTTCTAAACCAGGGAAGAAGAAGAAGAAAGGAAAGAAAGATGCAGCCATGTTTGCTTCTGCTGAAGAGGTGAACTTAAAATCTCCCCGGACTCTGTTTACTGGGTCTGATAAAGTTATAAAACTAAAAAGTTTATTATCATAGAAGAACATTAACAGAATCTCATTTGAGAAGGTGGAAGCAACAAGTTTTCACGGTTTTGCTTGAAAAGTGACTAAAACAACCGATCAATCATCAATAGATTGTATCGTTCCAGCTCCACCTGCCCTGAAACACTTGTCAAACCTCTTAGACTCAAAACTCAGCTGATTGTGTTCTTGGTTTGTTGTTTTCAGTTCGGCTCCCTGCTGGACGAGAACGCCGGCTCCAAGTTTGACAGCATCGGGCTGAACGCCATGGCCAACACCGACAAAGCAGGTGAGACACCTGAGCGACAGTGGAACCTTGAACACCTGAGCGGTACAGAAACAGCAGCAGAGATGACCAGAGACAAACGGAGGATCTGTTCAGTTTGCTGGATACCAGCTGTTTAATAACTTCTCCACAGAGAAAATCACTGAGTCAATATACAAATAGATTTACACTCAGATGATGATGATGTGGCTGAAATTAACATCTATATTCATAGTTTCAATTCAATGACCAGTGTTCAGTTTTTATAGATTATTGATTAACTCATCGTTCCACGTGTACGTCCACACTGACCGTGAAGAAATCCTCCTAAATCAAGTCCTTTGATATAAACACTTCATAAACTCTGCTTACAGCTACATTTAGAGTGTTATCAACCATTTATTAAGTGTTTATATTTGGGCTGTAACTTATGAATATTTTTCCAATTAATGAATCATTAAGTTCAAGATCAAACATTTTTTGTTTATAATTATGATGCAGAAAAGCAGCAAATCTTCTTTTGAGAAGTAAATATTTCGCATTTTTTCAGTATTTTTGCTTGAAAAATGACAAATTATGAACAAAATAGTGGCCGATTGTTTTTCTGATGTTCAACTACTCAATTAATAGATCATTAGTTTCAGCTGCAGTTTATAAATGTTACATTTGGGGACTTAAAGTGTCACTAAACCTGTAACTTTGGTAAAATCATCCTCGTTAATTCAGACGGCTGAAGCCTCATTAACTTCACTCACATTCTAGTCGTGTTAGAAAAGGATCCGGGGCCGGTATGAACAGGAGACGTGATCAATCATACCGATCCATAACTAATACAGATTGATAGATCCAGAGTCAGTGATAACGCTTCTTGCTGATCCCTGCAGGTCTGAAGCAGCTGAAGTGGGAGGCTCAGCGCGACGACTGGATCCAGGGCCGCGACGTCAAGACGCTGCGCAGGAAGAAGAGCGCGTTCAGCAAGAGGAAGACGATGTTCGGCCGAGCCAGGACAGGAAGCAGGACGCCCGGGAACAAGAAGAGGAAGAAGTAGAAGTTTTTGTTCACGTGGACTTTTTCTCTGCCGGATTCCTTCAGTCCCGTTTGGCCGACCAGGCCTCGTGGTCTCTCTCTCGGACGCCGTAGACCCCCGCCCACTCGTTGGACTGGTAGTAAACTGGGAGGAAACAGAGACACTGGATCATCACAGTGTGAAGAGGCACCCTGTTTAGTTTTTTATAAAATTAAAGACTTTGGTATATGGGACATTCATTTGTCATGGTTACCATGGTTACCTGTATCTCTCTGCAGATGACCATGTAATAACAATACAAGAGATTTTTCTTCTATACATTGTAACTCTTAAGGTGTCAACTAAAATTAAAGTTGTTTCCTGATGTTGATTAAGTTCGTTTACAGTCGTAATGTTTGTAAACAGATAAACATTTCCATATTTTTAGTTTTGACTAGTTAAACACACGAGGGGGCGTTTATAATTTAAACTTACAAAATCAGATGATCACCAGGCAGGTTAAAGCAGATTCTGGTTTCAGACAACAGTTTTAACTACAGGATGAAATGTAAATCCATCTATTTGCAATCTGAACTTGACAGATTTGTCAGTAAAAGTGTGATTTTTAAAAAAATATTTAATTGTCACAGTCAATCTAAACTGAAATCAGTGTATTTATTAATATCTTCATGTGCGACTCTTACCTTCTAGAATGGATGGAAACCTCCTGTTCATGGTGTTCCTGAAGTCTGTAGGAAATAAAACAAGATGTTTTCAATAAATAAAGTCACTCAGTCGAATGTAAAGTCTCAGATAAAAGCTGGTTCATTTCAAACAGCGGCTGCGTTTCAAATAGACAAACAAAGGCCAGTTAAACATTAAAGGGGATTATAATGTAATAGCAGCACGTTTAATTCAAAATAAAGTACATGTCCATACAAGAACCTGATTTTATGCAAATTGCAGATAAAGCAATGACCCATACAGTATTTTAATAAAGCTGTTCTCACTGACGTGTTTTTATGTTTCGGTTGTCATGACAACGGAACAAGTTAGAAACAGCAACTGAAATGTGGTTCATTACTGTAAATAAATACAAAGAGAAAGTTAGAAGCTCATTCATGTCGTCATAGAGAGGTGTGTCTGTGGAGGGAAAACCTGAGCTTCACTTGCAGGGGAATAAAAGTGACTCTGGTAAGTAGCTGAGGTTTGTCCAAGAAGTCGCTCGACTTGAAAAAAAAGTCGCTCAAGGGTCTGAAAAGTTCGTAAATCTAGTAAGAAAATTGTCAACGCTGCTTGTAAATGTCCCCTGATGATGTCATACAAACTAATTTTGAACGAGGAAACTAACACTCAGTCAGCCGACCAATGGTGTAACTTCATCACTCAGTCACTCGGCCACATTCAGGTTTATAGTGAGCCAATAAAAACGTATTTCTGTTGGGGATGGGTGGTGGGTCTAATGTGACCGTGATGGAAATAAAAATGTGGAAATGGACATAATCTGAATTTATCAAGACAACAGGTAAACATGGAGAGAGCTCTGAGCTTTGATTTACTGGAGAACAGGGTCAATAAGACAGAGACCTGTTCTCCTGAAAGAAGCTCTAAATAAAGACCTGGTTCTCTTTAATCTACAGAAACTGAGTGTGTTTGACTCTGGTTGTTGTTGTTGTTGTTGTTGTTGTTGTTGTTGAGTGTTTAATGCCTTGACTGTTGTTCATCCTCTGAAAGAGGCCGTACGCCCCGAAGACGCCCAGCAGCTCCAGGACGATCACCCCCTTCATCAGTTTCTTGGCCAGAGGCTCCAGAGGTTTGGGCGGCATCTGAAGAAAGAGATTGACACATTCAAACACAACTTTATTTAAACTCACAGGGACGAAAACACTGTTCTCTAGCATCTTAAAGAAAGGCTTGGAGAAATATAGGGACAGTTTATAGATCAGATAACAGAACATAAACAGCCCTGCATATTATTATTATTTTTATCAACTGAAATTGTCTATCAGTGATTTCTGCCTCATGTTAAGCAAGAATACAAAACTATTCCATGTGTTTAGTTTATTTTACTTCCTCTGTTCATGGACTGAATGTGATTCAGTTATCTTCAGCTTGTTGTCCTACACTGTTTTAACCTTGATGTAAAACACGGTGTAACTTTGGTTTTTAAGTTTAACTGTTGTTGTCATGAAGACACTGACACATTACTGACGACATTAGATACGTGGTTTTGAACAGGAGGAGACGTGAGACGATATTTGAAACGTGGAAAACAGGATTATTTTTAATACATTTCGTCTCAGATTCTTAGTGTCTGTGAATAAACGTAATCTCCTCTGACGGTAAATTTACTCACCTTCAGGTTCCAGGAAAAGAAAACAACTGAATGACTCTTAAAACAACTTCCAGTAGTGAAAAGAAATGTTAAATATAACGTGAAATGTTCAAAGAACTCAACGATCCTCTGTCCTTGTGTTGTACAACCAATGCTAACGGCTAACAGACGCTATCGGCTAACAAGCTAACAGGTACGGAAGCTCGGTCGGTACAAATGTCAACGAATTGATTTTTTCAATGTAACTCTCATAGCAGTTATACACTCCTACTCCTACTCCTACTACTACTCCTCCTACTACTACTACTACTATTAATAATAATAATAATAATAATAATAATAATAATAATAATAATAATAATAATAATAATAATAGATAATAATAAAATAAATAATAAAATAAATTTAAAAAATCTGTAATTATTCAGAGGATTTAAAACAATTGAAATCTTATCTTTTTATACTGTATATCATATTTAATATATATTTAATAAATTTAAAAAATGAATGAGTTCTTATTTTACTGCTTTGTCACATGAGGTCTCGTAACTTTTCTGTTATTTTTCTCTGTGAAACGATGAAAAGGTTTTAAAACAATGTAAGCGTATATAACTGCCATCTATTAAAGCAATAGAAATGAAGAACTACTCAGAGAACATATAAAGTTTTCTTGTCTTTTGATTCAATAGATGTTTTAGTAGAAACCATTTTGTCTTTTAAAACAGAAACAGCAGCAGAAACATCTCATTACAGACGTCTCTGATGTTTAAACAGGTGTGTCATCTGTTATAAAGGTAGGACTGCTGATGTCATATAGAAAAAGATTCATCAGTTCTCCTGCTGCTTTCACTGTTATTGTTATTATTTTGCTCTTTTTTATTATTATTATTTTATGTCAATAAAAAATAAAAAGCACAGATTTGTATGTGTTAATCTGGCTGTAGTGGCAGGAGCTCACCAGGAGGTGTCAGTGTGGGACAATGTGGTAATTGTGTAATTCATGTCAGAAGATAAACCCTTCTGATTTAGGTCGACAATGACTTTTACAATAATGAATATATTGTTTGTTGGATTGTAGAGTGTGACAGACATTGGCCTGCAGGGGATTCAGCTTTAACTGTTAGAAGCAGCTGTTTCTCTGACGGATGAAAAGCTGCAGTTATACAGATGTTTTTGAATCAATAACTTATTCACATGTTGAAAAAGCAGCTGTTTGCAGGTATTTCTTGGACAGCAGTAGCTTCAGTAAATATTTCAGCCTTCTCTCTTTGTCCTGAAAGTCTGAGTGTCTTCTGTCTTGTGTGACCTGCTGAGCTACACTGGACAAAGGAGGGAAATATTTAGGGTTGTTTGACGTCCACAGAGGGAGGAGGAGGGGGGGGGGGTGTGTGTGCAGAGAGCATGGTGGTCCAGCTCCTCTTGTCTCCTCACCTCGGCTGTGTGTACCGTCTGTCCTGTTGTCCTTTCACATCCACCACCAGGTAAATACACACTGTCACAGCACAAACAGGAGGAGGAGGAGGAGGAGGAGGAGGAAGATCCCAGACAGCCTCCACTCTGTGAGCCTGTGACTCCTATAAAACATGAAGAAAACACTGAACAAAAATCCCCTTCAAGCTGCAGACTGACTGATTAGTACATGTACAGGAGCAGTGAGACGACAGAGGAGGACATGTTGGACGGGTAATGTGAGGGGAAGCAGAGATTTCACTGCAGTCATGACAGATGAAGCAGGTCGAGGGTTCAACACTTTATCTCAAAGACAAAAGGACAATTCATTAATCATGTGAAATGATTGAAAGCTCCAAATCAGCTACTCAAAGGACCTTTGGGTGAAACTGTTTTTTAATTTTCAAGGTCAAAAACAAGCTTTACATTTATAATCGTCAGGATTTTTCATGAGTTCAAACTGATGCTGTTTATGTTTTTGTCTTCTGTTTTTTATTTCACAGTAAGTTACTGACACGTCACAACAACATGAGAGGTTACAACACCAGTGAATGTGCTCACACTTCATTCAGAAACAGACAAGAGATTAAAGCTGTAAATGTTGCCTGTTTTAAATCTTCATATTTAATATTATCTGAGCTCTATAAATAAATGTAGGTCACATGTGTATGTTTATAGCCTGTATCTTAAGTGTTGCTCAGTTTCCATTATTGTCCTTTTTGAACAATTTAATAGTTAAATTACAGGATTTTTTTAGATTAAATTCCCTTCAAAACTTTACCCGAGTGTGATAAGAGGAGCTGTTGTTCTGATAAATAAGAACATGATTGTTGTGAGTGAATCTGTTGCTGTGGTGCAGCAGCTAAAATCCCTCCTGTAATATTCCTCCTCCTGCCACCTGAGCCGGGTATCAACCGTCCATACTTTAGTTTGATACTGTCGAGGATGGAAAAATGTCTTGTCATTTGATTTTGGACATCCAAGGAGTGAATGAGTAAATCTCATCAGTGTCAATGAGCCAATAAGCATGCAGCATGCTGGGCCCACGATCTACTAATGCTGGCGATTGGCTGTTTCTTTACACAAGCACATCGGACTGTGGAAAGAGACCAAGCTTAGAAATAAGAAATAAAATAAAACTAAAACTTGTCCTGAATGTTTACTGGTAGTTTTCTTTTGGTTAAAATGGATTTTGATTTAAAAAATTGTTGAAAAAAGTATCAATAAGAATCTGTATTAAAGTCAAGGTATCACTATCAGTACTGATATTGATTATACAATATACTTTATATTACTCCATTAGCCTACAAGTAAAAATCCTGCATTCAAAATCACTTCATTATCTAAAGTAAAAGTCCAGAAGTATCAGCAGCAGAATGTATTTTATATTAAAAGTAAAATATTCTGCAGTAAAATCTCCTCATATATTATATTGACATTGTTTGATTGTTAATACAGCGATGCTCCTGGAGCTGCTGCAGGTGGGCGGCACCCTTCTACAGGTAAAAGTACTTCGTTACTTCACTGAGTGTAAAAGTATTAAGTTATCTTGGTGACGTCACTTTAGACAGATAACGTCATTATTTATTATCACCGCGGGGCGGGGGTCTCGTGCAGAGGTGTTGACAATATTCAAATGAGACTGTGAGCTCGAGCGCGGACAGAGGAGACAGCTGATTGGTCGCTGGTTCCGCGGCAGACTCAGTCACTGAGCAGAGACCGTGTCCCGGTCACAGTGAAGCTGCCCAGGTATGAGCCACCAGCCCCGGTTGTAAACAGCCAGGATACACCGGACCGATACCGGCCGCCAGCTGAGGACAGGTGGGATTCACGTGTTTTGTTTTCCCGCCTCGTGTTGCAGCTGTTTGGATGAGTCTGGTCTGGAGCGTGCACGATGCTGAGCGCCTTTAAGATGGAGGGACACGAGCATCCGGACTGGAGCGGCAGCAGCTACTACGGAGAGACCGAGGTGTGTGCACTTTCCTGCGGGTTCATGTGAGCGGAAGCCCGCTGATTATAAACCTACACGAGTTTTAACTGTGATCTAGTACCGAACAGACCGGAAGTTCCTGCCTCTGATGAGAAGATGAAATTAACAAAAAACTTAACTCAATGTCCACTTACTGGATTTTTTTATAGGCCTTCTCGGTATTTCACTCACATTCCGAACCATTACAACATGGCTTCACACTTTAACCTACAATTTCACATACACTTGAATCTTTATTCTGTAATTAAAAATATATGATGCATTTCATTTTAACGACTTAACTTTCAACAAACTTCTCTTTCTGCCCTGAGTTCAAATTACAGCTCAGGTTTCTCTTCTATTTTATTTTCGTTCCCGTTTTGGAGCAAAAATCAGATATGATCAAACAAATCCAAACTGTTATTTCCATGAAAGCAAATCTTCAATTACATTTAAAAATGACAAAGTTAAAGAGTTTTTCAAAAAATGTATTTTTCTTAAGATAATTATTTTCATTTCTGTTGCAGAAATCCTGTGGAAAAATAGCTGAAAATGTATTTGTGGAAACAAGTAAAACTCAAATTAAATTTCTGGTCTTTATGTTTGTAAGATTAAATAAAAGTGAAGAAAATGAAATGTAGGTCACACCAAGGCCAGACAGTGTGAAGTGACTGTCAACTAGAGAATCTTAAATAGTGTTTTACACTTAAAGAACACATGAACCAATCTGTCAGTATTTATCCTTTTTTAATCAAAGACCAATATCAGTGTTAACAGCCTCTCATTTGTTACTGATAATAATAATGATAATAATGATGATAATAATAATGATAATTTAACCAGATATTCAGTTCTCTTTTCTGTGCTTTCAGGGAATTTGTTCGTTTTCAGGAGAAGTTTTCTACAGTTTAAAACATGTTTCATGTCGAGTCGATCATTTAATGATCAACAGAGCGAGTTTTATCCCTGAAGGTGCAGAGACTTTTGAAACATCTCAAGCTGAAGTTTAATGACTTACATTTTATTTCTCTAGACTGAGTCACACACAGATTGGGCCTTGTGGCTTTAGAGTCCAAAGATTTATTTATTAGAACATCAGAGACATATAATCATGATAAAAAGAATAAGAGAAAACGATAAATAAAGGAATATGGAGTAAATTTATGTTACGGCATCTGAAATGAGGAAATATAATTGAATTAATGCCTGAATTTAACTCACTTCTGTCTGTGCTGGTGTTTGGATTGAAAGTATAAAATAACAGATGTGCACAAAGGAATTAAAATGTGGGTAAATAAATTTCAAACCAAGTGTATTATAGAAAAATTAAAAAGCATGATCACAGTGGCACAAGATGCAATTATTAGTCAATTAATCAATCATCAGAAAATCAACTATTTTGATAATTGATTAATAATTTAGGCCTAAATAATTAATCAAGCAATATTAAGACTATTACATAGTTCAATTGTCCGTGTCATAAATTAGATATAACTCCAAAAATAACACAAAGCACCTCAAAAAGATTGAGATAAGAAAAGAAAAAAGTTTAGATTAATACTTAGTGTAACAATTAGACCTTTAAAGGCTCAAGATACATGTTTATATTAGAGCTGAAAAGATCAATCGATTGGTTGATTGGCAGAAAATGTATCATTCATTTATTTAGATAAAAGATTATTGATAGACCCACTGCACTAATGCAAAAATATCATTTTTACGTGAAAACTACTTTTTTTTTTTAAACAGGCTAAATGTTTGTTTTTGTTTGTTATTATTTGTTTGTTTGTCTGACTTCCTGTTGTTTATGTTCAAAGTGTCATTTATATGATTTGTTTTTATTTAAATAACATGAACAGACTTTTGATTGGTTAATTTGCAGTGATATCTTTACTATCATCCTGCATTAATTAACTGTTAATAACTTGCTCTCTGTGTTTCAGTGTTACACCGCAGCGGGAAACATGAACTCCATGAGCAGCTACATGAACGCGCCTGGCATGACCGGCCCCGCGCACATGAACCCGGCCGGGGTCTGTCACTCCGCGGTGCCCGGCGGGATGTCGCAGAACCCCGGGGTCGTGGTGCAGGCCGGGGCCGGGATGACGCCGGGCCTGGGCGCCGGGCTGCCCCCGAGCATGAGCTCCATCAGCCCGCCTCCGTACGGGACCATGCCGGTGATGAGCCCGGTGTACGGCCCGGCCTGCAGCATCAGATCCAGGGAGCCCAAACCGTACCGGCGCAGCTACACGCACGCCAAGCCGCCGTACTCCTACATCTCCCTGATCACCATGGCGATCCAGCAGTCCGGGAGCAAGATGCTGACGCTGAACGAGATCTACCAGTGGATCATGGACCTGTTCCCGTTCTACCGGCAGAACCAGCAGCGGTGGCAGAACTCCATCCGACACTCGCTCTCCTTCAACGACTGCTTCATCAAGGTGCCGCGCTCCCCGGACAAACCCGGGAAAGGCTCCTTCTGGGCGCTGCACCCGGACTCCGGGAACATGTTCGAGAACGGCTGCTACCTGCGGCGGCAGAAGCGCTTCAAGTGCGGGAAACAGCCCGGTGCCGGTGACAAGGAGGCGGGGGGGAAGCCCGGGTCTGAGGGCGGCTCGGTCACCAGCACCAGCTCCAGTTCAGACTCCCCGCACTCCCCCTCTTCCTCCTCCTCCTCCTCCTCCTCCCCCTCCCCACCCCCACTACTCCTTCAACCACCCGTTCTCCATCAACAACCTCATGTCCGAGCCTCAGCACCACAAACTGGACCCGGTGCTCCAGTACGGAGGCTACGGCTACCCGGTGTCCGGGGCGGTGGTGGCGGCTAAAACCGGCCTGGATCCCGCTCACACCGACACCAACTACTACCACGGCGTCTACACCAGACCCATAATGAACTCCACATGAAATAAAAAGGACTTTTTGAAAAATAAATTCACTTCGATTTGTATTTTAATGCGAGAAAAACAGTTTTCCACAGTCCATCATTCATCTGTGTGTTTACATGTGCTACAGATAAAAACCTTTATATAAAAAACTCAATGTTTTTATTGGTTTCATTCAATTTGTTCCACTTTCCACAAAGATTTATCCACCTGCTGTGTTTCTGAGGCAGTTTGACAATAAAAGTTTTGAAATTCATGACTTTTATTTTGAAAATAAAAGTTATGACGTGTCTGTAATACAACAATATCCTTTCATATTAAATAAAGGAATAAATATGTAAGAAAACATATGAATGCAATAAATTAAATAAAAAGAATAAACTACTTAAAAAGCAAAGCAAGTAAAACTTTTACTAAAGTAAAACTAGTTTAGTGTTCAGTAACATTTATGTTTACACGCCACATACAACTAGAAAAGCACTGATTGGACAGTGGAAACTAAATTAACTGTGGAGATCCAGTCTCTCTTTACAACATTAGCACTAAACTGTGAAGTCACAGGAAAGTGTCAGCAGATAAACGAGAACGACAGACAGTGAAAATGTTTTAAATCACATTAACATGAGACTAATGGCGACACAGGACGTGTTTCAGGAGGATTCTGGTCTCAGAGAGTTTAAATATTTATTTATACAGGTTTATTCTTACTATGTTCACCATCTAAATTCAGCATGTTAGCATGCTAACATGAGCTAATTAGCTTTAAAACCAAACTGCAGCTGAGGCTGATGAGAATGTCTCATAAAGTGTTGGATAAATGAAACTTTTGGCCTCGTGGTGGCGCTAGAGGAAAGTTCAGAGATTCACCAAAGTTATAAGGATTCATTTTATTCAAGTCTGAATAAAATTTGAACCCAATCCATCTGATAGATGTTCAGCTGCTGATGCTGCAGGAAAAATCACTAACAAAAGTCATTAGGATTCATCCTCTGGGAACCACGAATGTCTGAACCAGATTTCAGTTTGCCACCAGCTACAGAGTCACGTGGTTGGAAGGAGTTTGAACATCACAGATTCATTGATAATTCAGAGATTATTTTCCTACTTTTTACTTTAAATATTTTAAATCATTGTCTCCAAACTTTGATCTGTGAAACTACAACATGATGAATGACGTCAGATTTTATATTAGAGACTCGCTCGTACAGGTGAGTGTGACTCGTACACGAGGATTCACAGCTGTCGTGTCTGCAGGGTGGACAAATGTCATCCAGCAGTTTAAAGATCCACCATTTTAATAAATATTACTGCAGTTAATTGATTGATAGAAAATGATCAATTGTTTTTATAATCAAATATTTATTTCAGTCATTTTTCAAGCATCAGTGATGAACAAGGATTTGATGATTTTCTTTGTCAAAATAAAAGATGTCTGTTTGGAGAGTGTGAAAAATTATAATTATATTTCACTATTTTCTGTCATTTTATAAACAAAACAATTAATTGATTAATCAAGAAAATAAGCACCAGAATAATCGAAGATGAAAATCAGTTAGTTGTAGCTCTTTATATAAATAACAAATATGAGCAAAAAGCATCTACTATACTGGAAAAATAAAATTAACAAGAGAAAAACTAAACAGGAAAAATCATCATTAAAATCTTGTGATAAAGTGATTATTATTTATTAAGA
>NW_019525498.1:236307-255346 GCF_002814215.2 Seriola lalandi dorsalis
ATCTAAATTCAGCATGTTAGCATGCTAACATGAGCTAATTAGCTTTAAAACCAAACTGCAGCTGAGGCTGATGGGAATGTCTCATAAAGTGTTGGATAAATGAAACTTTTGGCCTCGTGGTGGCGCTAGAGGAAAGTTCAGAGATTCACCAAAGTTATAAGGATTCATTTTATTCAAGTCTGAATAAAATTTGAACCCAATCCATCTGATAGATGTTCAGCTGCTGATGCTGCAGGAAAAATCATGAAGTAACCAAAGTCACTGAGGTTCATCCTCTGGGAACCATGAACCTCTGAACAAAATTTAGCCCAATCCCTCTGGACGTTTAGACATTTCACAGAATAAGTGATAAGATTAAGATCCGACTAACCTGCTGATGCTGCAGGAAAAATCACTAACAAAAGTCATTAGGATTCATCCTCTGGGAACAACGAATGTCTGAACCAGATTTCAGTTTGCCACCAGCTACAGAGTCACGTGGTTGGAAGGAGTTTGAACATCACAGATTCATTGATAATTCAGAGATTATTTTCCTACTTTTTACTTTAAATATTTTAAATCATTGTCTCCAAACTTTGATCTGTGAAACTACAACATGATGAATGACGTCAGATTTTATATTAGAGACTCGCTCGTACAGGTGAGTGTGACTCGTACACGAGGATTCACAGCTGTCGTGTCTGCAGGGTGGACAAATGTCATCCAGCAGTTTAAAGATCCACCATTTTAATAAATATTACTGCAGTTAATTGATTGATAGAAAATGATCAATTGTTTTTATAATCAAATATTTATTTCAGTCATTTTTCAAGCATCAGTGATGAACAAGGATTTGATGATTTTCTTTGTCAAAATAAAAGATGTCTGTTTGGAGAGTGTGAAAAATTATAATTATATTTCACTATTTTCTGTCATTTTATAAACAAAACAATTAATTGATTAATCAAGAAAATAAGCACCAGAATAATCGAAGATGAAAATCAGTTAGTTGTAGCTCTTTATATAAATAACAAATATGAGCAAAAAGCATCTACTATACTGGAAAAATAAAATTAACAAGAGAAAAACTAAACAGGAAAAATCATCATTAAAATCTTGTGATAAAGTGATTATTATTTATTAAGATACTTAAGACCAATAATCATTTTTCCCTTTTATGAAACATTTGAACTCGGACTGGATTATTAAATGATGGTAATTTACTCTTCAAATAAAATGTTTTGTTAATATTTGAAATCAAATATTTAAAGAACCTCTTAAAATATTTGATATGACAGAATTAAAAGATATTCCTGAGATTTATTTTGTATATTTAAAACAGATAACTAAATGTGGATTATGATATTTGATCATTTTGGGGAAACTGTAAATTAAATCTGTCATCAAACAGGAGGCGAACGCTCCAGCGAGCATCGATCCGTCCAGAACCACAGAGACAAACACACCGTCACTGTCACTGTGGACGAGCTTTCATCTCTCTGACCTCGGCTTGTTCAAGAAGATGTTTAATCAAAATCATTTTCAGTTATAAAAAAGTGGAAACTGCGAGTTTAAGTTCGAGTGTTGGACAGATTTATTTCAGATTCAGTTGCAGAATGAACTTATTATTTAAGATGTTAGTACTAACTGAGGTTAGGAGACATACTACTAATAACAGAAGGTGCAGTGGTCGTCATCCACAATTCACTGTTTATGCAGCCTAGTGCCAGGATTATTATTATTATTATTATTATTATTATTATTATCATTTAGTAAATCATTTGTAATCCTTGTACGTTTTGTATAGAGCCGTTAAAATCCAGGTTTTCTGACACAGTTGTGCACAAACACACACACAGCAGCTACAGTGTGTGTGTTTTATGAGACTGTGTGTTTGGTTTCTGTAGGAATCACAGTTTCACGGTTCAGGTCAGAGTTTTTTAAAGCACCACACCTCCGAGCCGCTCAGTCTGACTCTGATCATGAAACATTAACCCTTTACTGTTCTGAAACAGAGGCAACGGGCTGAGCATCTGATGGTGACGACGGTGTCGGACTAAAACTGCAGTGAAACGACTCTGATCAGGTTTTCACGAGCCGGCTGAGACGGCGTCCGCAGACAGGGCAGGTTATCCATTAACTTTACACACAGGATCAATGGGTTGTGTTCAAACACACACGGCATCCGCTCACGTTGAATATTAAACACCTCAGTTTCAGCTGGAGCTCATGTTTCTGAGTCTAACGCTATGCTAGCAGCTCTGCTCACAGTGACGATGCTAACATGCTAATGCTTAGCAGGTATGTTTACAGTGTTCACTATCTAGTTTAGCAGCTTAGCGTTTTAGCTAAAGCCTGATGAACTCTGGCAGAGGCAGATTCTGTCAGGAGAGGCCCCCATCACAGAGGCTCCCTGTGAGGTGTTCAGGGAACATCTTTAAATTCTAGCGTCTACCAATAGTCTGCATGTGAGGTGTTAAGGAGACATCTCTAAATTTTACGTCGGAAATAGTCTGTATGTGGAGGGGGGGTTATTCGATGGGCTTCTCTGCCTGGGCCCCCCCAGAGTCTCGGATCGGCACTGATTACAAACATGAATGTCTGTATAGAAATTAGTGACGATCCATCTAGTATTTGTTGAGCTATTTCAGCAGGACACACGTGTGTTATTCTACAGAGAAATAAAACTTAAAGGGAAAATTTATTCCTGAAATCTTAACTCTCATGAACAAAAGCACAGATATATACATATATATATATATATATATGTGTATATGTATATATCTGTGCTGAGGTGTGAGGGCTGGTTTCATCAGCCTCGCCGCCGCCGAGCGTCTCCGTTTGCTCAAGAAAGCAATCAACACGTTATGAATAATAATGACCTTTCTGTGACCAAGAATAATGGGGAGGCTGCATGCCGAGCCGTTCGAGGTCAGGGCTTAGCCGGCGATGCTGTGTTTGGACAGGGAGCGTTTACCACACATACACACACACACATGCATACATATGAGGGATGTCCTCACTCCACACGCACAATTATTCCTACAGTCCTGTACAAACCCTCCAGGAACGACAAGCAGACTCGTGGTGTCAGATATGTGATTTCTAAAAAATGGATCATGAAAGATTACAGAGGCTCCAGTTGTTTTCAACTAATATTGGATGAATGTTGTTTTTAAACATCTCTCCTCTGGACACGCTTCATGTTGTGCTTTGGTTCAGACTGAAACATCAACAAATGTTGGATAAATAATGTGAAATATTGAGAGGCATAACATACACAATACACAAAACGACGCAGAAAACATCCACAAAGATGCAAAACATCCACAAAGATGCAAAACATCCACAAAGATGCAAAACAACCACAAAGATGCAAAACATCCACAAAGATGCAAAACGACCACAAAGATGCAAAACAACCACAAAGATGCAAAACGAGCACAAAGATGCAAAATGACCACAAAGATGCAAAACGAGCACAAAGATGCAAAACATCCACAAAGATGCAAAACGAGCACAAAGATGCAAAACATCCACAAAGATGCAAAACGACCACAAAGATGCAAAACATCCGCAAAGAGACACAAAACAACCACAAAGATGCAGAACAACTATAAAAAGCTGTAACACAACCATAAAGATGCAACTGTGTCACATGTAGTTGTTTTGCGTCTCTTTCACTCTGGGGATCCTACACATAATTTCCTGTGCTGTACCATAACTCTGCAACTGTACACTGTACTCACAAAATGCCTTTGCATTAAGCCACTATGCTTTGGCAGTTTTCACACATTAACAGTGAGCTGGGAGGAAAGACTTGGGACTTGTTCGGTGCCGTACGTAGAACTTAAAGTATGATTCTAACTTTTTCACTCCTGGTCTACGACATAGTCTGTGTTCCCGAGTTTGTTCATTTGATCAAATTGTGAGTCTCTCTTAGAGTCTCTGTGTTTGTCTCCTTGCCTCCTGGTTTCTCTCAGACCTCTGGTTCCTCTGCAGAGCTCGGCCGAGCCTCTCCTGCTGCCGACAGACCATGTGTGCGCTGAGTAAACCTCCACATCTCCCTCATATTTGCACTCGGCTTTATCGGGCCCTCGACTGGTTTCCGGAACAAACTCACCAGAAAAGAGAAAACACTGCAGTCAGACTGGTCTGGTCCATTCAAGGGTGGGGGACAGTTTTTATTTGGTTTATCTAAGGATGTGTCAGACAGACAGGCAGACATGACACCGTGCTGCTGCTGGAGGTCAAGGTGAGGTCATGTGATGATGGTTGTTCAGGTGGCAACTATGTTTATAATCAAACTGTTTTATCTGAAGTTTGAAAGTCCAAGATCAATTGAGCCCTTGTCTCCAGGAAGTGTTGTAGTAGTTGTTTGTCAGGTGTGTGTCAGGTGTGTGTCAGGTGTGTGTCGAGTGTGTGTCAGGTGTGTGTCAGAGTGTGTGTTAGAGTGTGTGTCAGAGTTTGTGTCAGGTTTGTGTCAGAGTGTATTTCAGGTGTGTGTCAGAGTGTGTGTCAGGTGTGTGTTAGGTGTGTGTCAGAGTGTGTGTCAGGTGTGTGTCAGGTGTGTAAGAGTGTGTGTCAGAGTGTGTGTCAGGTGTGTGACAGAGTGTGTGTCAGGTTTGTGTCAAAGTGTGTGTCAGACTGTGTGTCAGGTGTGTGTAAGGTGTGTATCAGAATGTGTGTCAGAGCGTGTGTCAGACTGTGTGTCAGGTGTGTGTCAGGTGTGTAAGAGTGTGTGTCAGAGTGTGTGTCAGGTGTGTGTCGAGTGTGTGTCAGGTGTGTGTCAGAGTGTGTGTCAGGTGTGTGTCGAGTGTGTGTCAGGTGTGTGTCAGAGTGTGTGTTAGAGTGTGTGTCAGGTGTGTGTTAGATGTGTGTCAGGTGTGTGTCAGGTGTGTGTCAGGTGTGTGTTAGGTGTGTGTCAGAGTGTGTGTCAGGTGTGTGTGTCAGAGTGAGAGAGAAAGACTGGTTTAGAACAGAAAACGTTCACACTGACCTCAGACACTGAATCCTGGTCTCTGGTTTGACCGTTCGTCTGTTGTTGTTCGTATTTGCACAATCCGCCTCCCTGCGACTCTTCTGCTGTTAAAAAATTTGACACTTCATTTAGTCAAACAATTACATTGGTCATTGCGAATTTATTAAGAAGATAATTTATCACTATAAAATCAAACTTCCTGTTCCTGCTCTGTGGTGTGTGCTAACTAAACGCTGCTTCTCCATGTTCGGTTTATTTATCAGACCATTAGAGATTTATAGAATATTATCATTTTCACTTCTCTGGTTTCAGTTCATCTTTAACTCTGTATTGAGAGACTTTCAGACGATCACTGAACTTCAACATTAAACTTTGTGTAGTGCAGCATTAAAGAATTTCTCATCTTTGATCTGAGGGAAGAAGTTTCCTGCTTTAATGTTGAAGAAATGAGAACACAGTGAATCTGAGGTCTCACAGAGGTGGGGCGTCTTTGAACCGCTGATACTTCAAAAAAAAAAAAACGGGTCCATCTTAGATAAACAGCCATTTGCCATTCATGGACATGTACAATGACGCTTTCTTAAGGCGAAAAGAGCTTAAGAGTCAATCTGGGTGCCTTTCAGACCTCAAACCCGGCCACCCAGAGAGCTCGGGGTCTGGGGGTTTCTGGATGGGGATAAAAACTGGCAGGGCAACGGTCAACTAAAGCTAAACGTCAGAGTTACTGGTCAAATCTTCAGTCTCCCCCATCTGAAGTGAGGAAACTCTCTAAATATTTCTCTTCCCTGAAGGTGAGCTGCGGCGCCACGTGCAGCGCTAAACTCGGCCAGCCGCCTCCACGCCAACCAGCCAAATAAAACAAGTCACCAGCGGGTCACCTGACGGTACAGTTCTACAGAGAAAAGGCTTTAAATGACATGAAACCAGTTATATGTAGTGCTAGTGTCTAATAGCTGGCGTCACAGACCCGCCACAACAAAAAGGCGCCTGAGACGGCGCCTTGATTCATGGGAACGCCGTGGCTCTGCCTTTGTGGCTGCTCCTCCACTGAGCAAATACTCCAAACTGTTCATTCCCCGCCGGCCCTTTCTCTCCTCCGGCACATTGTTTGTGCCCTCGCATTTCATTCAGGATGGGGGGAAGATAGCTCTCAGAGCCACTGAGCAAACAGTGGAGAAAGGAGCCTGCCATCTTTACTCTGTTCCCAGGAGAACTTGCCTTTTTTTCATTTTTTTTTTTATTTGAGCTCCAAGCTGTCGAGCTGAGCCGAGAGTTTTGATGTCAGAAAGCTGAATTAATTGCTTTAAGCCGAGGGGGCGGGCCACCCGTCACCAAACGCTCCCTGAAATGTTTTATGGGAGATTATTAAAGCTTTCCCGCGACACAAGGTGTACAAATACTGGGAGGCAGAAAGAGTCCAACTCTGTTTTCAGCCTTTTATTTATGGTTTTCAATCATTTCAAAGAAAAACTGTGGATGCTTTGCTCGCTCTTAGAGAGCAGTTTTTAAGGATTACGTGTAAAGATTATTTTAGTTGTGTCTTTCCTCCGGAGACAGCAGGTACACGAGAAACTCAACATGGTTGGCAAACGATCAGTATAATGTCTTTGCATGTACGAGCCCACTTCACTTACTATAAATCACACACTTTACAAAACATTTAACATCAGTTTACTTTCAATTCATACTACATTTCACTGCAGTGCAAGTACTTCCTCAAGTTAGGACTCCACAGTTTTCTACCTCTCCTCTTGTCCTGTCGTCCAAATTCAAAAATAACTGACTTCATATGTCGCTATTTTCCATTAGCAACATCAAACAGCTGCGAGAACTAAACGTTGCAGACAGCAACACTTAGGATCAGCATTAAAGGCAGAGATGTGATTTAGTCCCCGGTATGGGTCAAGCTCCAACAACTCTAGGTCCTACACTTCCCATAATGCAGCTGGACAACAGGAAGTCAGAATTCCCAAGATCCCTACCAAAACTTCCGACAGGTACGCTCCTTATATTCGGATTTCAGTCTCGGAAAGCTGGAAGAATCTCCCTGACCCGACCTCTAAATCCAAGATGGCTGCTGTTTATTATCTCATTAAATCAGTTGCAGACACAGTTCTGTCCAACTATCTGTGGACATGTTGCTACGGTGACAAAACACTGGAACACGTTCATCTCCGACTGCATTTTTCTTGAATTGTTTTTATTGTATTTTTTCGCTATAAATGATTTTTTCTACTTTGATCTGGTATTTCTCTTGGAAAGCATTTTGTAACTTATTTTTAAAAGTGCCATATAAATAAATAATGTTCTTCTTCTTGCAAGGGGAAAGATTAGACAACAGTCTGAAAAATAAATGTTAGTTTGTGTTGCAGATTGGAAACCTTTTCCAGACAATATTTAAGAGACAGTGGATAAAGTCTTCATCTACTTTCCAGCTGAATTCACTCTAAACCAACGGATAATAGAATCTGAGTTTTCTCAGTGCAGAATGATGGGCTTCTTTAAAAAAGCATTTCCCCTCAGACGGACAGTGTGATGATACAGATCTCACTCTGAATACAAAGACCTGCTCTTTAAAACTATCTCCTGCTCAGATCGCCGCCGCCACGTCTCTGACCTCCACTTAACATCCACGAGCAGGTCATTCAATGTAAAGCACACGGTGGAGTGATAAACACATCTGTGCTGTATGTTATCAGCAGATTAGCGGCTCTTTGTTAATGACGCTGCAAACACGGAGCGAGCTATCGAAAGTCCTGAACAAAGACTCTGAGAGCAGAGGACGAACCTGAGTCCTCTGGGATTAGATGTTAAAGACATTTGTCACTTTTAAAGTCGCAGAAATTCAGTTTTCTTTCTCACAAATCACAAAATCTACAAGATACCACGAGTCTTCAAAAGCTGACACATTATTTTCTAAGGTAGGACTCCAGATGTTGGCCTGCTTTCACTGACAGACACAACAAAATACCAATAATTAAATGAGGTTTTGTGGTAATTTTACATTCTGGTTGTTTATTCAGACCAAATCTAACTATCAGCTTCACAATGAGCTGAATTTCATGACTTTAGCGAGACACCAAACCGTGGCAGAGTTCCCTCGGTGTTGAGAACCAGTCGGTAAACATTGACAGAATCTGTTTGAGGAGATAAAATCTATAAATGATGTTTCCACGAGAGCCAGAGATGGTTTTGTCCACCAGCTGTCCAGTCTTACTGTTTTACATCCAACAGAATGTAAAGAAACGATGTCGACTAACTCGTCACATGGAAACAGAAATTCGAGTCTGGTGGTCATTTCTCTTCCAGTTCACCAAGAACCAGATCAGATGGAGGTTCAGGAGTTCACTACGTCTCCTCAGCTCCAACCTGCAAAACCTTCAAATCTTCAGAGGATCAGCGAGAGAAAGATCCATCCAGCTGTTTCCAGCTGCTTCATGCCAAACGTCCCCGGAGACTTTCATCATTCCAGCAGATGACGAGTTAGTGAGTAAGAAGATCTTTAAAGGTGGTGGTACTTCGTCAAACTCAATTCAGGGAACAAAATTAATGTACTGAGCAAAAACCAGTTATTCTCTTTTAATCTCAAACCAGATTTTTGAAAATGTAAAAGTTTTATTTTCTGACGGGAGAAAGATGTTTTTTTAAAATTTTTTTGCTGTATCAGTTTTCAAACATGTTATCGCACTTTTATAAGATAATATATTGACACCGAGTATCAAGGCGTGATGTTGTTATACCCTTCCTCAGTATAAAGGAGGATGATCATGATAACGACCAAAATCCCCCCCCCTTAAAGATCCTCTCCACACGTGTGTGAAGACATTCAAAGATCATTTTTCAATATTAAATTGTGAATTAGAATTTGTGTCTGGTTCATGTTTTTCCCCCAATAAGTTCAACCTTGTTAAAAATAGTTAAAATTACATTTTAATTGACAGATTCATTAATTAATCTAAAATTACATCCAGAATCTGTAAAATATCGTTTAACTACTAAACAAGACGTCTCCTGATTCACTGTAAGTCAGTTTTCAGTGTGTGTGTGTGTGTGTGTGTGTGTGTGTGTGTGTGTGTGCTGGTGGTTTCAAGTTTCCACATCACACTTGTGTAATTTGCAATCTAGACAATGATTGATTGATTTCTTGATTGACAGTAAATTAATCTGCAAATATTTAGATAATCGATGAATCGCTTTAAGCTCCTCCCTCTCACATGTGACAATTTCCTGCCTTCTTGTTTTACATGGAAGTAAATATCTCTAGATGTTAGACATTTAATAACATTTTCTCCACTATTTTCTATGTTTTATAGAACAAATTAATTATTGATTAACTGAGAAAATAATAATAAGACTGAGTCAGATGAAGTGAAACCAAAGCAAATGATGAAATGCAAGAGCAGAATATTTAATAGACGTAAACAGCAGCATGAATCGTGTCTGAGCCTCAGCAGAGAGCTGCTCACAGTCAGGACTCAAGTCTTCCTGATCTTTGATGATAGAGACGCAAAATTTAACAGAAGAAGAAGAAAAGTGCATCTTCCAGAGGAGCCACAGAAAACTGTTTGTTTATCTGCTGAAGAAGAAATTAACATTTATAGTTCAGTTTAAATTCACTTCGACTTCATGTCCGTGTCTCTGAGTTTTTTTCCTTTTATTAGATCAGATCATTTTGTTTTCGGCTGTGATCGTTCATGCTCTCCTTCTACAGTCTGTCTGCATATTGAATATTTTATATAAACGTATGTGACGCTCTGTTCTACTTCAGCTCAGCTCATTCTGTCCCAACAAATATTATATTATATAAATAATTTATATTTGATCTCCATTTCTCTTGAGATTGTTTCTGATATTTAATGATGTATGTCCATTTTAAACTCAACAGCAGAGGAACTGTTTATTCAGTGACAGTGAGTTCAGACTTCAGGAGCAGAGCAGTGGCTCCACCTACTGGTCAGGACACACACACACACACACACACACACACACACACACACACACACACACACACACACACACACAGTTTAACTGACGTCAGATGCTGCAGGAAAAAGTTCTATTTAGTTCAAACTTAATATTTCAGGAGCCAGGCTCGTTATTCCTGCGTATTTCTCTAATCAGAGCTGATTAATGGAAAGTTTAACGTCTTCTGTTGCTCATGACATTTTGATTTAAAGTTTTTTTTAATCAAAAGGAAGGAGACAGAAGGAGAAAAGGAACGAACCGACCTGGGACAGTGTCTGTTGTTCAAATGATTTCCGAACACAAGATGTAAAACAGACTCAGCCCGTGAGCTGGAGGCGAGGCAGCAGCCGGAGTGAAGACGCTGATCCACGGTCGTTTAACGTCCCTGAGTTTCACACACTTCCACTCGTCACCAGCTGGTGGCAGTAACGTGCCAAGAAACACAAACTGTTTCAGCAAAACTGGGGTTGAAAGCTCCAACCTTTGGGTCTGAGGTGAGCTCTGTCATCACACCTGACAGTGATGTCACAGCGTCCTGGACGACACCTGCAAATCCTGCAGCACTTTGAGCAAAATGAGATTGTCACAGGAGAACAAGTTGCTTTCTAATGACAAAGGAAATGACTTCAACACATTTGGACACACACTGTGTTCTGGCGAGAAACCGGTTGTGTGTGTCCAGTGTAAACATGACTGTGTTTCCCGTAACACTCAGACGTGAGAGGTGGAAAAATATTTCCTGTTTGCTCTAAGAAAACCTTAGAGGAGGTTTGAACGCTGCAGCTACAGTTTTAAAATGTCCGGAGAAATGCTGACACTTAGGAAAGGGAACGAGGAAAAGAAGAAGGAGGGAAGGAAACGAGGTGGTGTCAGATTTCCTCTGGTCTCATTCTGCATTCAGCAGCACGCCGCCTCGGCCTATCTTCCAAATGGGGAATCTGGAGGAGAAATCCCTTTAAGTCTGCGACTGTGATGGCGGCTGAGGCGGCTCGTTACGACGACCAGCTGCTGTGTCAGACTTCCAGATCAAAACTTAATGTTCAGGAGCCAGGAAGTCATTTTCTGCCAGAGAGAGTAAAGCTGCTGTAAAGCTGTTTGCCTCCGTTCAGCTCGCCGCGCTAAGCCGCCGCAGACGCATGTGCAAAAACAGAAGAAAACTGATGGAGGGTGATATCAGCCGCACGATGTTCACCTGAGTCACCTGAGTCACCTGAGTCACCTGAGTCACCTGCGGTGTCTCGTCTGGATGTTTGGTTTGAAATAAAAACGTTCACAACTCACGTGGAAGAAGTGTGTTGCTCCTGACAGTGACACACAGACGTCCAACACAAACCTGCACAAACACACAAAATCATTCAAATTAGTTCATGAAGAAAAGTAGGAAATGAATTAAACCTGTTTGAGTAACTAAAGACCAAATGAAACTGTTACTGAAGGGGCCAAAAAGCTTCTTCCAGCTGTTTGAGAATGGGGCAATAAATTCACATCAACTACTCAAAAACATATTTGTCACGATGACTCCGTGTAAACTCTGTGCACGTTCTCTTTGCATGAGAGATCACACTGAAATAACTGATCTGACTGCAAAGATTTGTTGTTTTACAAGTTGGTGTGACCGCACTTTTACTTTTACTGGAGCTGAGACTTTGGTGAATGTCGGTTTGTGGCGAGCGTACGCTCACCCACCTGTCACTCAAAGAGGCCACGCCCTCACTCCTCCATAACTTTAGTCCTCAATAAAATGTAAACAGGTGAGTTATATAAACAGGTGAGTTATATAAACAGGTGTCATGAAGGAAGGAATTAGCTCTAGACACCAAAACAGTTTTTGTACCAGGCTGTAAACATGTTTATTTCTGCTGTAAAGTTGGACATTTTAACATGGGAGTCTATGGAGACTGACTCACTGCTGGAGCCAGACTCTAGTGGTCGTTAGAGGAACTGCATGTTGCTGCCTGGTTTCCACTTGACTTACTGTGGTTATATCGATGCTACATGTGCGTTTTTACAGTAAATAAATAAAAGCATTTAAATTAAAATGTAAAACAGTTATCAGCAATAACAGGCACTAAAAGTTGTGTAATGTTGTGTAAGGAAGCAGGAATAAGGACAAGCTAACAGGCTAACAAGCTAACAGGCAGAGTGTGACTCGGGAACAGGAGCGAATCAGCTGAACCCTGCCTCTCCGGTCGGTCTGTTGTTATTCTGATCATCACTACATCCTGGTGGAAGAAACCTGAAGTTTCTGTGCTCCGGTCCAGTTCAGTAAAACTGGACCAAACTGATGTCAGCAGGACTCAAGCCTCCTCGGCTCCGCTGAGGTCAGTGTCTGCACAGTGAAGATAGACGGGTCCGTTTGTTCGTCCAGTTTCAGCTTCAGATCATTTCACTCAGTTACTGCATTTGTGAGCTTTGGAGTCAACACATTAAATAGCACCGGAGGGAAACGTGCAATGTATCGCGTCCTCGGTCGACTCGGCGGCCAATGAAAACATACAGTGGGTGGTGTCGCCTCGCGGGTCTGAGGCCAGGATATTTGTGTAGATGACCGGACTGTGTGGTCTGGATCTGGCCGAGTACGAGTCCAGAATTTACCCAACAGGAATCCATCAGCGCCGACCGAGGAAACAGAAGCATCGGATGAAAACGATCAAGACAATTTATTCATGAAGTGACTTTCAGTGACTCACAGCAGCGTCGCTCGCTGACTCAGAACTCACACGGCCGAGTTTTAAACCCTAGAGGAAATCACAGTTTCTCATCCTCTACTGTTGCCTTCAAATCAAACTTTATTAAATCATAATCTCTTGTGTAAATCTTAAATCTATAAAGCAAGTAGAGACTCAATCTGCCAGATAAATAATAGTGGTTCAAAAAGTTTTAATATTTCCCTTTAAATAGCTTCAAAGAAATAATCAAGTTAAGTGCAAGTAACTCATTTGGATGGACACAGTGGTGGAGAATAAAAAAAAAGAGAGAGAGTCAAACTCTCGTCTTATCTCTCATAACGTTCTTGTAACTGTCTGCAGGCCTTCCTCCTGAGTGGCTCAGACTGGTTTCTGTCCCGATGGCAGAGCATTGATGTTGAATCCACTCACTGCAGTAAAATGAACTGAGTTTCACCAGGATCTTTCCTCCATTTCACAGCGTCTGTGTGAAGTTTTCCCGCTCTGTGTGCAGAACAGCGTCTCCCTCTCTGTCTTCGGCCCATCAGCCCAGCGACCGGCTAAAAGTGTCTCAGACGGATGATGGATGTGAACTTTCCCCCCCGAACATAAACACAGCCGGTGTTTTCAGCTGCGGACGCTCCGGCCGGGGACGAGCACAGAAGGAACTGTTTTTACTGCCTCCATTCGACTCCCAGTTGCATCGTTGTGGCGGCACGTGAAGAGAGAGCGGCGCTCGGCGCTCGGCCCTCACAGGGCGCCGTCCTCTCCTCCTGCAGGTGCGAGTGTGAAGACCACAAACCACGAGTTAAATGTTTTATATCAATGTGCTTTCCTTTACGCAAATCTATTGAATTTCCATATATGAGATGTATGTGCATATAAAATAAAAGCACATAAAAATTATATATGAAACCTATAAGAAATAGGAATAATTTCATATATTGACATTTATATATCCAGCCTATACAAATATGTATGTTTATGCTTAGAGACAGATGTTACAGAAATAATGGCCTTTATCATCTTATGAATATATGTTGATATTATATAAAGTTGGGTCCATAAATCTGAGACCCAGAATAGGAAGATAGACATGTTTAAAATTAATGAGAAATTATCACAAAAAACATATAAAATCAAATAGAATTTCTCTAATTAATGCTGTTTTATAAAAATTATATATATATATTATTACATTTATTGTTGCAACATGTTACCAAACTGTATAAAAATTAATAATATAGATATTTTTAATATATGTACATATACAAATTTGACTATTTCATATATGTTATAAATCCTCATACATGTATATATGTGATAATAATATATCCCCTTATAGGTGACAAATATGTCATATATTACATTTCTGTTTGTTTTTTATTTAATTACATTAAGTGATGTACGAGAGAAATATGGCTGCTGGGAAACTAAACGAATCCTTCTTCATTTGTTACTAATTAGATTTTGATTAATACTCAGTATGGCTGTAATTAGTGAGTGTATGTGGGGATTAATAAAATAGTTGCTGGTTCCTACACGAAGACGTGCAGGTGTGTGTTTCGACACTAGATGGCAGCACTCTGCAGGTAGAGACTGATCAGACACTGAACACGTCTGAACACATCAGCTCCACTGTGTGTGTGTGTGTGTGTGTGTGTGTGTGTGTGTGTGTGTGTGTGTGTGTGTGTGTGTGTGTGTGTGGGTGTGTCTCTTTTCTTTACTGAACATCTGTGGTTTTCAGCTTTAACTTCTTCTCTTTTCTTTTTTCCCACGTAACATTTGTCTCAGTGTGAAAAAGGAAAAGAAAAGAAATGACCTGATTAATAAAATCAGTTTGAACTAAATGTTTCTTAATGTGACCGAGGAAACGAACTCTGACGTCCAGCTTCATGTTTCCCCCTCTGAGCTGTTCGCACTCGCTGCTGAGACACTGGACTCGATACCTGCTGATGACACGTCCACCTGCAGCCTGTCCGCCGTAGGGGCCGAGGTACGGTGGCCCCGAGAGCTCAACATACAGCAACTTAAGAAAACACATGCCAATAAACAAAACTGAAAAGATCTTCATCAGTTTGACACATGAGCTGCAAATACTCTCAACACAGGAAGTGTTTCCGGGGGACACTAAAAGGTGATGAACCCGGCTGGGACGCACTTGTTGTTCAAAGTTTTTACCTTCGAAAGTCACAAAGCGTTGAACAACAAGTTGTTCATCGCCCCCGGAAACACGTCCTGTTGTGTTGGGAGCTCTCTGGGCCACCGTACTCGGCGCCCTCACTGCATTTGTACCCGAGTCATTCACACGGGAATCGAACACAACGCTCTCCTGTGTCACGTTCATCTGTCCACCTCCTCCTCCTCCTGACGTGGACGCTGTCTCTCTTTATTCTACGTCACCGACACTTTTCCCTTCGCTCCTGTCATCATTACTACGACCATTAGATGTCGCCTAGCAACAAAACCTAACTATGATGTCACAACAACCTGCTGCACAGACGACCTGTGGGCTCGTTTCTTACAGATTCGTTACGCTAGTTATTCCACTGCGCCGGCGACAGCCAGAGCCGCCATCTTGTTTTCAGGTTGTCCGTCCCATTCTCATGCACACGATATCTCAGAAACACCGAGATGGAACTTCTTCAAACTTGGCACAAACATTCATTACGACTCGAGGATGAACTGATTAGATTTTGGTGGTCAAAGGTCAAAGGTCAAGGTCACTATGACCACAGAAAACACTTACACACTCATATTCTCTCTGACTCTGGATAAACAGGATGTGACCTGAAACTAGTCTGAGTGGAGGAGGAGGTGATTCTAGTTTTGTTTTTGCTTTTACTCATAAATCAAACTAATATTAAGAAGCTTCTCACTAATAATAAATATTTTTATCTGAGCTCAGATACAAGTTTTAAAAGCCAGATCTCACTGAACCTTCAGTGTATTTACCAGCTGGCAGCTCGCCGCCCTGAGCCGCCGCTGTGAACTCTGCCTGATGAACAGCGTGTCTGAGACTGCTGCAAGTCTCACTCTGAGTCGGAGGATTGTTTCATTGTTTTTGTAGCAGAGAAGAAGAAAGAGAGGCCGATCCACGTCTCCATTATTCCACCATGATATCATGAAGTCGGTTCCACCCGTGTGTGTTATTACTTCTGTCTGTTGTGTATACTGCAGCAGCCCGACCGTTGACCGGCCATCTTTGAAGTCGGTTACACAACGTGCCGCCGGTCTCTGAGGCCTGTAACCGCACCCCCGCCCTCCGACGTCAAACACTGACCGAGCGGTCCGCGATGACTGAACGGGGAGAGGACCGCAGACATAACAGACGGGTGAGGAGCCTGTCAGACCTGTCACTGTCTCTGACCCCCCCGCCCTCACCTCTGGTCCTGGATCTGGACCCAGCACACCCAGAGGACTGCAACCGCTAACGCAACAAGCTCAGGGCCAGTTTGGCAGCCATCTTATTTTTACAGCCTCTCCGTGTCCATCTGCTCCGGCTGCTGGACGCACCGTCAGCTTCAGACGTTCACGACACGATGCGCGGGCTGAGCGTGCAGCAGAGCCGCTTCACCACATCGTCTGTAACGTTTTGTACTGAGCGTTTAAAAGGGTCTCATGTGTTCTGACGGCACGGCTACAAAGTGTTCTCATCTATTCATCTGTGAAGGATTTCAGATTAATCCATTCATCAGTTACAGCTGCCAATTCCAAGAGCCCAAGTTGGCATCATGTAATTAGCGTTTTTTTGTATGAAGGAACTGAACTGAATCACTTCCTGAATCGATCCGTTCTCCGCTGTGAGCGAACGTGCAGGGAAACACTCACTGAGTGACTGAGTGACTCAAGTCGTTCAGGTGTGTTCAAGACAGCAAACACACAGCTGCTTCACGTCGCTAACATTCAGCTGCAATGATTCACCTTGGACCACAACACACATACATGACATTATCTAGATTATTACATGCATTTAACGCACACACACACACACACACACACACACACACACACACACACACACACACACACACACACACACTGCTCTTCTGTATTTAATAAACAAAGAAATGGACATGGTACTGACCACTCAAAGCGCTTTACAACACTTGCCACATTCACTCCTTCCCTCACACATCAGCCGTCAGAGGTTCGTGGCTCAGTAACTTACCCAGAGACACGAGGCCTGGAGGAGCCGGGGATCGAACCTCCCACCTTCTGATTGGTGGACGACGGCTACGTGAACTTATCTCCCCTCTGACAACACGTCACATGATGAGCAGCCTGTAGAACCAAATACCAGTGAGTCAGTCGCAGTGATTGATTTTTCAGAAAACACAGAGGAAACACTCGGGGCTTAGAAACATAATTCCACCTGCTCGTTTGCTCTTTGGAGGATTGAACACAAACATTCATATTCACAGGAACCGCTTCACAATAAGACGAGTCTTATAAAGGATTTATAAATGGTTTATAATTCAGTTTTCATTTGGTCGTTAACACTTTATAAATCATAAATAAACAGGTTATTACAGTTTTCATACACTGATGCAGGCTCACTATTTGGCAAGATATAGTTAATGCTAAACTCATTAATCTCACTAATGAGTTACTAGAATTGATAACTGGTAAAAGGAGCCTTATAGTAACTAATCAATAAATGATGATGTGTTTATAATAAGACTCCCTTATTAATAAGTAGTGAGCATTAACTTGATCTCGCCAAATACTGAGCCTGCATCATTGTATTAAACCTGTTTAGTAATTGTTTATTTATGATTTATAAAGTGTCAACAACCGAATTAATAACCTGATCATAAACCATTTATAAATCCTTTATAAGTGTCGTCTTATTGTAACGTGGCACCATTTAATAATTTGTTTGTTGTAAAAGATCTTTATCATAGAAACTTGACATGATTCAGGTTCAAGGTTGAACTGCCAGTGTTATGGAAACAAAACAGACAATTATATCCAATTATAGCCAAGTGATACACACACGCGCACACACACACACACGCACACACACTAGTGAAACCAGTTTAATGCTCTTGTACTTTTCAGAAAATGTAAAATCTAAGACCTTTTCCTGGGTCATGTGACCTTTGTCTGGACAGGAAGTGCAGGAAAGTGAAATCATCAGATCACAGTCACTCAGGACGTGAATAAAATCTAAATGAGTTTGTTTTCGCAGCTTTTCGTCTCCGGCATGAAAACTGTTTTCCTCTCTCGGGTCACGTGGTCGGGAAAGTCAGAAAAGCCTCGGTGGGACTATTTCCCTGCGTGTTTGGACATTTTCCATGAGCGATGGCGTGATTATCTTGGCTATTTACACGCCTCCACCCCCACTCACACACACACACTCACACACACCCACCAAACACACACACACACACACACACACACACACACACACACACACCTCAGTCGGCGCGTCCCTGAGCTGCAGTAACTCATCTACAGGAGATTTATGGCTCTTCTGCTTTTCCGGGATGGAAGCGACGCGCTGTGACTTCAGGTGTTTGACTCGGGGTTTGAGTTTGAACCGCGTCTCTCTCTTCTGTCCAGTAAATGTTCGTCAAGCTGCAGCACACACTCCTTCGGACTGACACCGGTTCGCATGTTTAACGAGCCGGACACGAGTGACCTGTGGAGGCAGTGGCCGCCCTCTGCGGACCCCGGCTCAGCGCCGCCGCGGTGGGTGGTCCCTCCACATTTCTCCGCTACACGTGTCTTGACGGCGGCTGCAGCTTGTGTGAGATGAACGGAGGCAGATATCCGCGGATGAATCTGTCTCAGAGGACGGTGCTGAGGTTTAATGTGAAGGCGCAGAGACGTGTTTTTCACACTGTGACGCGCTCGACGCCAAACACAACTGTTGGAGCTCTCTGCGCGTAAATCAGAAGAACAACTGCACCAGATGTTTCCCGCTTTTTATGAACACGGTGCTGCAAAAACGCTTTTAATAAGTGATTTATGATCATAATCACAGGTATCAGAGGCTGGTGTGCGCAGATAAACACGTCACAGGCCTCAGTTCATCCTGCCAACACACAGATATAATAAATATGCTCCTGTAAGGGATATATTATTATCACATATATACGTCCTCTGCATATATGAAGATATAAGTTCTAACATTTATAAATGACCCATGGTATAATTGTATATGTAGGGTTGCAAACTAACAAAAACAAGCGCACCCAAAGGCCCCCGGCCGGAAGTTGAAAAAATAGTTTTTATGTTGGAAGAAGGGAAGAAAAAGTAGTCTTTTAATTTGAAGGACTTGGTGTAGCTGATGAAAGATATCAGCTGTGAATGTTTCTCTCCAGGTTGTAGCTTCATATCGTTGCTCGTCCAACGGCACCTGAACGCAGCATTAGGTTGGTTTAAGTCGGTTTACTGCACAGCGACAGGTTTGACTCTACGGTACGGTGCGTACACCCCC
>NW_019525498.1:255366-273992 GCF_002814215.2 Seriola lalandi dorsalis
GATGGACGGCGCCGTGTTTAAAACCAGTGAGATGAGACGTCCGTCCTCATCTGCAGCTGATCAGTCTCTGTTTTACTGCCGCCCTCCGCCCTGCAGAGCCCGCGGAGTCAGCTTCACCCGGACTCTGCTCATAAACAGGTTCAAACTGTATTTACCAAGATGTAACGTACAGAAATCATCAAATACACAGAGGAAGATAAAAGAACAAATGGAAAAATCAAAAGACTAATTTTACCAGAATTATCTTTCATAACGCCAAAAGTCTGAATCTCCGATGATTTAAAATGACTCAAACATCTCACTGGTGCGTGACACTTCTTTTATGTTCAAAGAAAATGAAATCAAAACTTTTGAGCGTTTAAACATAAATAATATTAAAGGTTGTTGCTTCACTCATTTATTGTATAAAACTGGTTCATTTAAAGTTAATTTTCTTAAATATGTGGCAGATAAAAATTCAGCGATGCTTTTGAGGAGCTATTTAATAATTGAAATACTGTATTTTATAAATTACACAAGTTATTTTGTCCAACCACAGACCATCAAACCCTGTAAGGCCATAAAGACACTGCTCACTACATCTACACTTTACTTTATATACTATATCCTTTAACATGCACCATTTGCACTTGTTAATTGTTGATGAAAGGCGGTTTTCTCTCAGCAGACCTGATGTTAGTGGAGAACAAAGTCTCAGAGTTAAATAAGCGACGTACAGTACGGAGCCCGTCTCACGGGAATCTGGTTTATTTCTGCTAATGAGAGCCGCTGTGCTGCTTTGCTGCAGGTGAGGAATTTTTACTGTTTTTCCAGACTTTAGATCAAGGTGACAATACGGAGGAAAAGCAGCAGAGGTTCTCTCAGTGTAGAGATTACCTGAGGGAGAACTGATAATCTATATTATTGCTTATTGACTGGCTGAATCATATTTGAGTATTAGTTATTTTATATGTGATTTTGTACATGTGATATTATAAAATACGACGTCTTCAGCTCCAACAATCCAAAACCCAAAAGACATTCAGTTTCCTCTCATGTCTGATGAAGTAAAAGATCAAATCTGAAAACAGAACCGGTTCTAATCATTAAAACTGTTAAATAATTATCAGAACTGATGGTGATTCATTTTCTGTCTCAGCTCTGATCAATATTGTGATACTGACTGTAATAACTGCACAGTTCTCTGAGATCCTCCTCATGACACCGAGGTCACAGGTTGATGTTACGGCTGCTCTGTTCTTCAGTCTTCTTCCTGTTTCGCTCTTGTTGAATCGTCCTCGTCTGTTGGTGTCCGCCGTCAAACCTGATGAGTGAAAGACAAAGTCAAACGTCTTTAGAACAAGAAGAGTAAACATGGCGTCACGCAGACTAACAGGTAAGTCACTGATTGGGCTGATGTCATCCTGCATCATCGGTGAATCATCAGGCCCCAGGTGGGAAAATCTAATTCCAGTTGCTGACAGCGAGAGGCCTGTAGCTCTGAGCAGGATCATCAGCGCTCAGAACAAAACCCCAAATATTGGCCAATCACATCACTGAAGAAACGACGTCATCGTTTCTAAAACGAGGGGTTACAACAAATAATTATATGCAAGAATTTCAACATTTTTAATTGAGCTCTCACGTCAGGAGATTTGACAAATGTCCTTAGACCCAGTGACGATGCCGTTGGTCCTCGGAGCCGTTCCTCAGCTGACGTCCTGACGGCTCGGAAACAGAAAAGCTTCTGAAAACAAACAGACGAGGTTGAACCGGAGCCGAGGGACTCGGTACGTGAACAAAGTCATAAAAAGAAGAACTGTGACATCTGTTTCCTTCCTCTGGTGACCCCTGGGAGGTCACAGCGGGGTCACGGGCACCAGCAGAGGTCACACAGGGGAAACCCTGCCAACAGAGGTGGACCACCTACTGAACCACCCGCCGGACGACGGACGGCTTCAAGTTGATGCAAAGACCAGGTTTTTTCTAAGTTACGTAATCTCTTTAGTTTAAGTGATGAAATCCTGTTTTTGTTTCTTTTCTGCTTTAAAAATCACCTGTTCATCAAACAGTGCAGGAAGTTTCCTTCTAGAGTCTCTGCACAACATGAAGATTAATATCAATATAAAGCTGCAGGCTGCAGAAAGCTCATCGATTATGAAATCAATATGTCTTTTTATTTAACTTAATCGTAACATCGGTGAACTTTGGTCAGATCTTCTGTGCAAAGTTTAAGACTAAGAGAAGGAGAAAAGCTTAAATACTGAAGGGAACCTGAACTCAGACTTTAAGGAAACTCTTATCTTACTATTAGTAGTAGTAGTAGTAGTAGTAGCAGTAGTAGTAGTAGTAGTAGTAGTGGTATTAGTAGCAGTAGCAGTAGTAGTAGTAGTAGTACTAGTAGTAGTAGTAGTAGCAGTAGTAGTAGTAGTAGTAGTAGTAGTAGTAGTAGTAGCAGTAGTAGTAGTAGTAGTACTAGTAGTAGCAGTAGTAGTAGTGGTATTAGTAGCAGTAGCAGTAGTAGTAGTAGTAGTACTAGTAGTAGTAGTAGTAGCAGTAGTAGTAGTAGTAGTAGTAGTGGTATTAGTAGCAGTAGCAGTAGTAGTAGTAGTAGTACTAGTAGTAGTAGTAGTAGCAGTAGTAGTAGTAGTAGTAGTAGCAGTAGTAGTAGTAGTAGTAGTAGTAGTAGTAGTAGTAGTGGTAAATCTTGTCTCTACCTGTGCAGTTCAGAGCTAAACTCTGTACAGACTCAGGTGAGTGTGTTGCTCTGTGTGAGGTTGTGATGCTTTCATGAATAAGGCCGGGGGTCAGTTTGGGAACACGGACCATGTGATCAGGCAGGAGAAGGTGAAAGCTCCAGGTTATTTCCTGGAGGCCGTACGAACCTGATTCGTATCAAACCTGGAAAAACTCCAGTAGAAACGATCAGTTCCTTCATTTTTTGGCGAGAACTGGTTTCAAAGCTGCGTCTTGCCGATGATGTCATTTGGCAAAGTGCAGCTTCGGCCAGTCAGATACAGGCAAGAACAAATTCCTGGCAGATTTCTTTGCAACATGAACGACGTATTTATTCCTCAAAGTTTAACAACAACACAAAAACAAGGTCCACTTACTGGTTCCTTCCCGGAGCTTTCGTCCACCTCTCCTGGCCTTCAGGGGATGGAGTACGATCAGGTGTCATCTCAGGATCTAGACGTGATTTCAGTCACAATTCTGGGAAAACTGATGGAAAACAACGGCGTCTCCTGCCGAGCAGCTCCAGCGCCGAGGCCACGTCTCGCCTGTAAAAGTTCCACTACATCAAACTTCAATCTCCAAGGTCAATAACGAACCTTCATCCTTTCTTGTCGTTTTATAAATCTCTGCGGTGTTTCGGTGAACAGTCAGACCCGTGGATCTGTCACTCTAACTGGACTTCCACCCAGAACCGGGACTGAAGGCAACAATATTAATGTGGAGACAATATTTTCATCATAAAGCTGAAAGTTGTGTCCAAAAACAGTCACATATTAACTGCTGGGCTCCTTCCTCGCGTCCAGCAGCTGGAGATTTGCCTTGTTTTTCCTGTCTGTGCTCCATGGAAGATAAATCTGTTGGTGGACATCAACAGTAAGAGTCGTTTTTATGTGGCACTGAGGGATAATAACAACACGAAGTTCAGTTTCAACACGTTTCACACACATTTTGTCCATTTCATCACCCTCCCATCCATCAGGATGAAGCTGTATTAAGTTGTACTGAGACTATGACTATTAGGAAACACTTGGACATGCACAGAGATGTTAATTAGCTCACCACACACACACACACACACACACACACACACACACACACACACACACCAAAAACAAGCTTTGTCCACTCACATTTAAATATTTCAATATGTCAAGCAGCTTCTCTGCACTTTCATTCTTCCATGTGACGTCATCTCATCTCGCCCACAGGTGTGTTCACCTGGTGCCTGATTGGAGCAGGTCACAGGACGGACTGTGGACACACTGTAATTAACTGAGACCTGCACCTCTCTCCTGTTGGTCACTTTGGTGCACCTCTTTAATCCTCTTCATTATTCTCACAGTGCTTCACTTCCTGCAGGAGCTGGCAATGTCAACAATGACAAAAAATATTTCCGTTATTCATCAATAATCACAATTAATTACAATTTAATCATAAAAGAGCATTAAAACAGCATCCAAACAACCCATCAAAGGGTCAGTAATTCATTTTCCCTCGACATGAGACTGTTGGAAGTCAAACTTAGCAGCTAATGCTATTGAATATTATAAATATAATGTTTCCTGGTCAAACTGAGCAGCTAATGTAACTTTTTTAATGGAAACCTGAACTTTGAAATGTTTGTGATGCTTCAAAAGTACAAAAAAATGAAATAGAATCACAGTCATTACAAATGAAGGAGTAAAAGTAACAGGTTACCTCCAGTGTTTTTGATCCCGGACCAGCTGCAACATGCCGGGGGAGAAGCAGAGCACAGCGGCAGCTCGCCACGCTTCACTGGGCCTTTAAAGAGGAAACCTGTGCAGGTGAAAGAGGTTTTAAGCTTTTATTTTTGTTGAGACAAAAGGGGATAAAAGACAAAACCACTGCACTGCCAACTGTCTGGGGTTTGTTTTCACATTTCATTTTCTTTACAGTAATAAATGTAACTGCTCTGTAAACAGAGATGATGAAGGCTTCAAGGACCACAGGTCACAGTGTAATACATCAGCAGAGTGATGCCTTCAAGTGCCAGGGAAAATACTGTGAAACCTGAGATCCTCACCTCCCCCCTCCTCAACTCTTTTAAAAGCCTGTCAGTGTTAATCCTAAAGTCAAATATTGTGAGAGTTTTTCTTAATGTGTCTAAGTCCAGATCCTCCCTGTAGATCTGAGGGGAGCACGAACAGATCAACAGCTCAGGTAAGAGATGTGCAGATAAGCAGAGACGACCAGCGGCCGACAGCTCGGGCCTCTGGGTGTCTTCGCTTTGTTTCCTGTCGGACGCTGTCGACAAGAGGTTCGAACAATCAGACAAACACCCAGTTTAACCAGTCCTACCTGGAAGACCAAACAAAAGGCGAACATGGACATGATCACCTGATCTGTCGTAAACATCCATCAGACGCTTCTGCAGATTGTCTTAAAATATAAAAAGAGCACTTTTGCATTAGTAGTTCAATTTCCATCCGAATGTAGTGAAAGCAGAAGAGATGATGCAACGAGAGCATCAAACCTCAAACGATGGAAACCGTGATGGAAATATTACATTTCAGTTTGAGTTTGAGTTCATTTATTCACTTGTCACTTTTTATTGCACTTTGTTGAATTTGGTTTTTATCAATATCCCAACTTTTCCACTTCAGCCTCAAACCTAACAACTTTTATTCTGTATTTTTCCTGCACAAACTGGTGGATGGAGACACACCTTTCTCTTCTGTTAAACTGAACTGAACTTCGCTTGATGACATCTGGGAAAGTTTTATGAATATTGAACCTTTGTGGTATAAAAATTTACAAAACGATGAGTAGTAAGTGAAGTGTTTGCAGTATGAGGTTTTATTTTTACTTCTACTTTTAACTGAAGTTGACGGGGAAAATGCTAAAATGTTTTTAAGGCCGGAGGGTTTTTCATTGATATATTTTCATGTTTTGGATGACCACTGGTTTGATGAAGGGTTTTCAAACACGATACAACAAGCAGGTTTTAAGCAAACAGACATTTCCACGGTTTATTTTGTACCCAGACGTCTCTTCGTAGGTTCTTGTTGCGTAGTGTTTTCCCAGCGGTGGGTGAAGTCAAAGCCTCACGGGAGCTCGGCTAACGTTACCTTTAGCCATATTTACATTACTCGTTTAGCTTTGACAGAAATATGAGCAGAAAATATCTTGTTTTATCGTTTTACAGAATCTGATAAAGACACTGTGAGAAAATACGCTCAACATATCTAGAAGGAGCGATGTGGCGTCATTTCTTTGTTTACGCATCACACCGATCAAACATTTCTGCATGAATGCTTCTTATTTGCATTTTAAAACCGTCATGTTTGATTGACATCGCTCCCTGACACCAGGTAGACCTGCCAGCCTGGTGGGAGATCTGCACCATCACCGGCCGCCATCAGCAACAACCAACAACATTCACAACAATGCGGAGATGAGCTGCCAGGTGGAAAGTGTTGGGCGGGAAAAACCTGGGTGGCGGCAGTGACAGAAGCAGCGGGGTGTGTGGCAACATGGAAGAGAGTCAAATAGTTAAGATGGTATTTGCATTTTGCCTGTTCGGCATGAACCCGCTGCGTCCTCCCCTCCCAGCTCTGCTACGTCTGTCTGTCAGCGTCCTATTCATTAGAGATGCTATCAGAGGACACAACACGGCGGGTGGTTTCTGCCGGAAGCAGATCTGTGGGAACCATCTCTAATCCGACACAGAGCGAGATGCGTTCGAGATTTCGAGACAATCGTCTTTGATGTGCAGAGTAAGTACGCCGCTGTAATCAGATCACCACCGTGTGTTGTTTTTTATGCATGAGCACGAAGACCGAGGAAGGAATGTCCTGTTATCTGCACTCTGCGGCTCTACAACAAAAATGCAATAAAAAAGATCCTCTAACTGATATCTAATGGTTTTTGAATGTGGTACACGTCCATGTAACAAGCGTCTTCTGCAATAACCGTCACAGAGAAGCTGCTAAACTCAAAGCAACGGATGCATCAAAGGAGCAGTGTGACGCTGTGGGACTTTGTTGGTACGTCCAGTTGTTGTTCATCTTCTCCACAGGTGACCAGAGATATCAGTTTCACCTGTGCAGAGATGCTGTCCAGATTACCTCCTGTAATCAAGGAAATAAAGAAACTTTTTAAAGACCTGCAGAGTCTCAAAAACCCTCAATGTAGAGTCTCTGTTGTTTGAGTTTCCTTTCAGGGCACATTTCATATCTGAAGCATTCGGGGGCGCGTGCTTTTTCGTAAGGGTTAATGTAACCCAGTCGTAGCAATCGTATGAAATGGACCCAACAATGGGCTTTGCTTCAGTGCACGTGGATGCAGAACCAAAAATAACAGAAAGAAAATCAAGTAAAATCATGTTTTAAAACTAGATCTCACACTAAAGTTAAAGCTGTTCTGAGAAGGAGGAAGCTGCCATCACCTGAGATGAAAAAAAAGAGATTCTCTGACAAGTTAAGCCGTCATAATTTACATGGGGGGGGGGGTGCAACACAAAGTTGTTGTTTTGCAGTAATTAGCCAGAGGCGCACTCTGAGTCTGGCTATGGTACACTGGCAAAGACTGCAGCCAGGTATTCACACAAAACCATAACGGCGCTCAGTCACGAATCCGAGTGAGTGAGTCGTCAACAATACAACAGTCAACAGTAATTAATATCTGTGGAGATAATATCAGCTCTCACAGACGATGAGTCACACTCTGGTTCACTTCGACTCCATCGCTCCAGGTGATAGTCCACCTGAAGTTTACCTTCACAGGTTTATCACACTAATATCATTATAGCTTAGTTTTCGGTCTTGCTAGCTGATGTTAAGTGGCTCGGTGATAATAACACCACATAAACAATCAAACAATCTAAATCTGACTTTTTAATGTTATGTATTATTTTACTCTTTGGATGTATTTAACGGGGCACACAGTAACATAACCGTAAATGCACCAGAGTTAGCCAACAGGCAAAGTCACACTAACTAACAACATACAGATAAATAGTGTATGCTCCTTTAAAATGAACTGAATTGATTATATTACCAGGCCATTAAGACATTAAGTCCTTCTTAAGTTCTTAGTACAAACTAGCTAGTTTTAAGTGAGTGATTTACTGAGTTAGGTTGCATCATTAAAACTTATAAAATGACTTAGCAAGTATAGATTAATGTGTAACTGTGTAAACTGGTTGTTAGGGAACATCAATAGCGCTGATAGCGTTTAATTAAGAGTCATCAATTATGTATGCAGGAAGCATTAGGCTACTAGCTAGAATAACTTACAAATACAGTTTCAGGGCGCTAAAGATTGTAAATGTATGTATTTTAACATGATGTATTTGTCAGAGTAAGTATCAAGTTTCAGGTCGGAGACGTAACTGTAGCCCAAATCTCTTTTACTCTGAACAGGTCGTATATTAGCTAATGTTAGCGTCGTCAGTTGGCTACGTTAGCTAAACAAAAGTTAGTGATAACAACAAATCTCCAGGCAAGAACTAGTTTGCGTTAGTTTATATTTTAACTTATTTATTTGTGAATCTCCACTTAAACACTTATTTTATAAGGTTTGAAATCAAAAACCTGCTGATATTCAACAACCAGTAGTTTAGTCCTGCCAATGTTACCTTTGTGTTAGCCTGGTTAGCTAATGCTGGATCACAAATGTTAGCTTTGTGAGTTGGTTCTGTTAGCTAAACAAAACCTGGCACAAAACCTTAGTGGTAACAACTAATCTCCAGGCACAAAGGTGTGTTTGTGAGGTGCAACCTGTTTTAGTGATGTTATAAGGTAATAAGTTATAATGTTTGAACTTAAAACCCTGCTGATATTGGACAGCCTGTAGTTTAGCCCTGCCAATGTTACCTTTATGTTAGCCTGATTAGCTCATCCTGGATCGCTGATGTTAGCTTTGTGATGTGTTGGTTGAATTAGACTTGCCCCAGTTGAGTTTTTGCCTTGTCAACAGATATTGAATTGTTATTTGCTTAAGTCCTGCTAATGTTATACTAGCTTCACGTCCCATTAGCTTCACTGTGGTTGGTCGGTTCACTTCATCGCTGCGATTGCACCATATTGGCAGAATGGGAAGAACAAGAGCACATTTTATTACAACTTGCTGGTGTTCACACACAGCATGTCCTCCAACCTAAATAACCATGTACATCTGTCCATAACCTTTAGCCCATAGGCCTGTAGGCCTACCAGCAACAGGCGTACTAGACCGTCATCGTCATGGTAACAATAATAAACCTGTGGTTAAAGTTGTGGGACTGTTCGGTTAGATTTAGGAGATGATCTTGGTTTGGGTGAGTTGTATATTATTTGTTTTATACTTAGAACAAAAACTTGAATAATGGTTGTCAACAGCACATTTACTGTATGTACCACTCCACAACAGATAATCTTCACCACTGTTTAATGTACTTTTATGAATTTATTTCTATTTAAGGGAGCATTTACATCAAGGCTGCATGATCAAATATTGTCTTAAATGTTGACATGAAAGTTAAAGAAGGTTGGTATATAAATAATAAATAAATAACTGTGGGTGTATGAACTACCTCTGCTGTAATTACGGCCGATTCAGAGCGCAGGTTTTGTGATTCTGGCAGCTCCCTGCGGTTTCACGCTCAGTCGACTTTCTTCTCGGCGGCGCCGCCTGGTCGGTCTGTGGGAGCGATGAGGTAATACAGACTACAACACGTTTAACCTGGCAGAGATAAAGCAGGGGGTGTGAAGAACAAGCAGGCAGAGAGGTTAAATGTCATGTTGCAGAACATCAGTGTAACAGCAGCCGACACCCACAAACAACAAGAAAGGCGTTTCGTGTGATTAAAGGTGCAGGAGTCGATGTTGTCACGAACTGAAACAGACATTATCACAAGTAAGATGTTTGTTTTTTCTTGTGTTCATTACAATGTGCGGTTAGTTTGTTACTGGATATCTGTTTTCACTGAGGGTGGAGGTTCAGCATGGAAACAATGAGCTTTAATGGAAAGCAAAATAATCTCATATATGCCAATTTACCAATTTATTATATTATATTATATATAGTTTTTATTTTCATTTACATATTTTATGATCAACTGTCTTTCTATTTTCTAATTTCATTGTCCTTCTACTTTACTGCACTATTTCATTTTCTACTGTAAAGCAGTATTGTATTATTATTATTGTTATTGTTATTATTATTATGACGCAACAATAACCTGAACACATGTCGAGTGTTACAGCTCATCATCATTACGGCCACCACACAGTAAAACAGCTTTTGTTTGCTCGTGTTTTCATTAGTAAAGACGAATAAACTGTAAAAACATTTATATCATTACCACATTAAACAGGACACAGTAGGTGGAGGTTGTTTTTCCTTTTTTCAAACATCATCAAATAGAATTCTTTTTTTTTTTTTAACTTTCTGTTGATTAAGTTTGAATTTCTGTTGGTGGCGAGTTTTTCTTTTACTTTTTCTTTTTACAAACAAACAGGAAAATATGAGACGCAGCGAAACACGGCTGGTGAAGAGACAAACTTCCATCACTGGGTCGGACATTAAGTCACTGCTGGATCATTACAGTCCAACAACCAGGAAAGGAACAGGAATTTAATTGAAATGAAAATGTTATGAGAAGCCTCGTTAAACTAATTAATAATTCCATTTGATTAGAACTCAGATCTCATGTTTGTAGTTCTGATTATCTCTATCATAAAACACTCAGCAGTGTGGTTGTTTCCCAGATCTCAGCAGTGAACACGGGGAATGTGTTTCTGCTTTTCCTCCAGGTGGATGTTTGTCAGATGATAGAAAAGAGGACGAGGACTTCACTGACTTCCTAAATGACTCAAACGCTTCCTGAAGAGAGTGTTGAACAATGAGCTGGTGTTTGCTCTGTCAGTCAGCGTCTCAGCAGGACTCAGACGGTCCAGGGTTTAATGCACGGCCTGTGTTTACTTTGAGCTGTTTGCTGACGGCTCATCTTCTGCCTTTTTAAATCTTCAGCTTCAGACGAAAAACTGCTAATGAGCCTGAAACCGGAGACGCTTTTCCAGCTTTGGTTGGTTTTCTGATGAACTTCTGTTGTAGCACAAACTTCCTCTGTGTGCAGCCAGACTCTTCAGATTCTTTACATGCATGAAAAAGCACAAGTGACTTCATCACGTCAAACACATTTCACCTGTTTATCACAAATTCCATAAATGATAAAAAAATTCACATACGGGAGCATTTGCTTTTCATATACAGCACAGTCTGTTTTTCACAGGTGAAAGCAGCATATACAACATTTAATGAACATTTGTTTGTTGTTATAAGCAGATGCTGTAAAAAGAGATGATTATTGATAATATAAAATATGTCTGATGGGATCATTTCTCACATATTGTACATTAATGTTTAGTAACTGTAATTTAATTAGATGTCTGCATGTCAATATAAGAAATTTAAATATCCATGATGAGGTATTTTGGGGGGTTCCAGGCCGTTTCTCCTCTATCTTTTAGCTTAGCCTCTATGCTAAGCTAAAAGATATGAGAGAGGTGTGAATCTTGTCATCTCAAAAATGGTTGCCGTGGTTACAGTTTCACATTGTCCAATAAGACGGTATTTCCTACAGATGCAGAGCGGAATAGGTCCAAACATAATTTCAAATACAGTCTGTTTTAATGTTGAATTTAAAATATTAAATACTGTAAACTCTGTTGTAAAATCTATTACATGTTGTTTTAATTGGGTTTTTATTCATCCAGGGAAGTCTGAAGTCTGAAGTCTGATGCGTTTGCATTGAGCAGCTGCACACAGGTACGTGCACCTGATCTGTGGAGAGGAGGGAGGGGCAGAAGCTGCTGTTTCACTGCCCTCACACACATTCATCCTGTTGGTCCGGGAATCGAACCGGCAACCTTCGAGTCACAACGCAGATCCAGGAACCTCTTGTTGCTCCTCTCAGTGCGGAGACACTACGTCAGATTGTATTAAATAGTATTGATCAGTAAGACGCCATGAACACACACAGATCCACATATAAAAATATATTTTTTATTATTATCATTATAATTCTATACGAACATCTGTCGTCCTTCTCTGCTCTCACATCTGGAAATCTTTTCCCACTGAGATAAATTTTTTTGTTGCATTATTAAATCTTTATTAAGCACATTCATAGAAAAATATACTTCCAGCTCTGCCAAGATATTTTACAAGATGATACCATCCCGATGCAATTTAGGGAAACAGACGCAGCTCCAAAATGGCTTTCTGTGTTTTACCTTCACCTCTTCTTCACTACATCAAGTCCTGGAGGGTCTACAGTTCCAGCACAGGCAGACAGAAGGATAGGTTTGTAAAAATCTGACAGTCTTTGAACGTCTCGTCGCATCTTGTGAGTTTCCTCAGCCTGGTCACGAGGCTGAAGATAATCTGTGAGCAGGGAGAGGATGTTTGTTCAGAGGACTCTGAGGTTTCCTGTCCTCTGCAGAAAAACACACAACAAAACAAAAACAGATTCATCACGATTATTATTCTCATGTCAATAATCGTTGGTTTGTATTTAAAGGTTAAAAGGTTAAAGCTGAAAACATTTAGTTAACAGCTGATATCTGTTGTTGTTCTGCTTCATTACTGTTTATGTTTTTGAGTGTTTGCTGTTTTTATTGTTTCCTATTCTGCCTTTAATTTCTATTCACTGCTTTTTCTCAAAGAGACAATTATTTAGCAACAAATGCTCCAGTCCAGAAGCTACGGAAGCCCAGGAAGGTAAAACTATCAAGTATTTTGCAATTTATAAAAACAAAGATTATAGAAGAAAACATTTTTTTAAATGTAATTTAAATGTCTTTATTTCTTAGTTCTTAGAAGGTTGTGATGCTTTCAGGTGACCCAGCTCTCAGGTTGGGAAACACAGACACAGGAATAATACTATCATGATTTATTGCATTTATTTCATGACTTGATATTTATCAAGATATTTTGTTCAGGTGAGTCTTTTACACTTTACCTGAACCTGCTGAACTCAGGTGACATCACTGATAATGATCCTTTTTTTGAAACAGCTGGTGGGAAATCGTTTTTCTTTTCCAGTTAAAACTATGTCAAACTCTTTTTTTCTGCAGCATGAAAACACTGAAACATATCATTGAGATTTATTGTTTGATACGAATCATTAAACCTACATTAGCATATTTTGCTTTTTAATTTCTTGTCCTCTCCAGCAGCTGAATCAGCCACATTTATCATGTTTGTTTGCATCGTCACTTTTCACACGCAGCAGATATGATGCATTATATCATCTGTATTTTACGCTTTATGTTCAACCTACTAACTAAAGACTCAACACGACCGAGCCTCTCCCTGAGAAACACACATTAGTGGCTGCTGAGCGCAGAAACAGCAGCAGCTCCTCAGATGTGTTTTTATAGCTTCCAACACAGGATGTTATTTAGATTTGTAATTTTCAGCCAGACCACAAACTCTCCGTCCCCCGAAAGACTAAAATACAACCGTGAATATCAACAGTGAGCTGGGAGAGGAATGTGGAGTTACCGATGTCTCAAAAACATGGCACTGACTTCTGTTGAAATAATTCTGGTTGGTTTGTTGTCATTCTGGACGTAAAACATCTGGATCACATCTTCCACACCTGGTCAGAGACAAGGAGTCAAGGAGTCAGTCTCACCTTCTCTTTGTGAAAGTTTGAAAGATGTCGTGATGTGAAAATCTGTGGCCTCCAGTGGTGCTGCAGAGCCGGGGTGAGCCAGACTGGGAGCCAGACTGGGAGCCAGACTGGGAGCCAGACTGGGAGCCAGACTGGAGGAGTGAGGCTGCCAGTGGTGTCCGGTGTTCATGTAGCTGGCTGCTGGACCTCCGTACGCACCGTACTGGTTTGGTGGAGAATACGCACAAGCGGAGACGTAACCAGACAGACTGGACGAGGACTGAGGAAAAGACAGAATGAAGAGAAACATGACGATCGAACATATTTGTTAAAAGAAAATCACTAAAAACCAGCAGCAGCAGATTAGATTAGTTTTGTTTAGAACGATCCAACCAATCAGAACGTTGAACAGACCGACGGAAACAATTTATTTAGTTTTCTGTTGAATGTTTTTCCTTTCTTGTCTCTTCGTTGTGAGGAAAAAGACTAAATATACATCTGCTGTGCAACAGGATCTTTACCTGCCAAAATATACTGGACTGAAATCTCCAGACGTGTTCTCAAATCCCCCATAATCCACTTCTCTAAAAATGTCCAAAAACTCCTCACTTTGAAAAAAATGTTCTTAAATCCAAACTGTCTTCACTTTCCACAAATGAACTAATTTTGCCAAAAATCACCTTTATTTTAAAAAATTGCCAATAAATGTCACAGAATCCAAAAATGTTCAAACTATTGTCACTTTACAAAAAGTTTGCAAATGTTTTATTTATAATACTCTGATTACTCTGGTTTCACAATATTGTCCAAAATGAAAAATACTGAACAGCTTAAATCAGACCTGAGTGTATGTTAAACTGCAGGTAACCATGGCAACCAGGAGAAGCACAGCCTTTTTTTTACTTGTTCATAAACTGAAGGTTTTTCTGAAGTGAATCACAAACATCCACCTCGTGTTTTTATCTTCCATATGATCCACAGTCAGCTGTTTGTAGTTCAGCCCAAAACAAACAACATCAAGACGGCTGTGATGATGATGATGATGGTGATGATGATGATGATGGTAGCCAATCAGAGCACCTAGTAATAAACTACCAGGAAGCCGAATAGAGCCCCAAAAGTAAAACAGAGCGAGCAAATGGAAACACACCAGCATGAAAAGAAAATTCAAGTTGAAACTAAAGATCAATAACTGATTGATCTGCACGTCTCTTACCTGCTGTGGATATTTGAAGTCCGGCTCGTTGTTGATTTTCTCTGCTCCATTTATTCCAGAGGGAAACGCTCTGCTGCTCATACTGGTCATACTGGTCATACTGGTCATACTGGTCCAGTCCTCCACTTTGGCTGAGTGTGCATTAGGTCCAGACAGAGCTGAGCAGACAGTGTAGACTGGATTAACAATTTAAACTTAATTCAATTTAACATGAATAATCTCAGAGTGTCGCTCTGCTTCGTGAAATACTACATTCATTTCTTTAGTTTATGTTTTAAAAGGGAAGAATTACCAGTCTTTAAAAAAAGATGTCAGCAACCAGCGACCCTGTTGTTGTTGGAAAAAGTGATTTTATCAAATCGGAACGTGTGAAAAACAAACTGCTTTTTATAAAAATTACAGGAATTTTTCAACATTTTGAAAAAGGTAAAGTTGATCCACAAGTTCATCAGTTTATAGGAGAGATTTTTAAACATGAAATATAAATATTCATGACCGTGTCACCCCAGCCTTCAGAAAATTCAGCATTTGTTCTGTACGTTTCTTTCTGCTTTATCTTTGTATTTGACGTGCACATTTTGTTTGTGTTCAAATTTAATAAACTGTAAATAAATAAAGACAGAAACAGAAAATAATACAAATAGATTTTCTGACTTGAGTTTAAAAGTCAGACTTCAGCTCATCTGTTCTGTTTCCACCACAGTTTCATTATGAACAGATGTTTTTAAAAATGTTTTATTTTCTCCACATGTTCAGTCTCAGGAGTTTCAGTGTGAAAGCTGCTGATGGATTCTGTGATGTGACTTCAGCTGCTGCCGCTGAAGTTAGAAACAACGTCTTGTTTTTGAATTTCAGCTGCAGGAAACGGCTTCATGACATCAACTTGAAAACTTGAGGTTTTTTTATGCGTCACTTACATTTTTGTTCAATAAAATTCAAATCATAATGAAGATCTTCTAGAGTGAAGACTTTAAGACTTGAGGAGTAAAGCAGAACCATGACAGAGAGACATTGTGATATTTAAATTATTGGGAAGTAGCCTGTCAAATACAAACCAGCAGCTCAGCCCTCAAACACTTTCACACTTTCCCATTTGCATAAATCACAATCTGCTGTTTCTGCAGGTTTGAAAACGTCTTTAAAAACTGATGTTGATCGAACAGAGGAAGCCAAAGACGTGGACCCAGCAGGGTTTTTAGCGTTGCCATGGTAACCAGTTCTGGATCCAGTTAACCACCAAGACGAAACTGACCACGATAGAAATAAGACTCTCTCTCTCTCTCTCTCTCTCTCTCTCTCTCTCTCTCTCTCTCTCTCTCTCTGTCTCTCTCTCTCTCTCTCTCTCTCTCTCTCTCTCTCTCTCTCTCTCTCTCTCTCTCTCTGTCTCTCTCTCTGTCTCTCTCGTATTAACTAAACTGAATGACTGTGTGAAGAACACTGAAAAGATTAAATGAGATCAGATTAACAGAAAACAGGAGAAGATTTTAGTTGTAGATTTCAGACCTTGTTAAATATTACTCCATGATTTCACAACAAACGTGAGTTTAAAAAAATCCCATTATAATAATAATAATAATAATAATAATAACAATAATAATAATAATAATAATAATAATAATAATAATAATAATAATAATAATGTGATATTATGTTCAAACCCAGAGAAAAACACAAAGAAGAAAAGAATAATTAATAATAATATGAATTGTTTATTATGCGATTTAAGATGTTAAATGTTCTAGTAGCTGTTTGTTAACGGCAGTTATATAAGGTGGTTTATTTTCAATAAATAATATTTCCAATACATTAAATTAAATTTTTACTTCATAATTCTACTTTTAGTAACTTCACTGAACCTGAATTTGTAAGTTTCAAAACGTTTTTCTGGCTGATTCCAGGATTAAAACTGAACTTTTGTAGCAACATGATCAATGAATTATTTACAATTAACCTGAAGGAATTTATTCTTTATAATGTAGCTGCAGAAATATGAAAATAAATCTATCCAACAATTAACTGAATCAATAAAAAACAGTATAAAAACATTTTCTATTTGACTTGGACAAAACTCACCGGAAATATTTGTGAACATAAAATGACAGTTTGTTTGTTTGTTGCTTTAAACTCAGACAAGGATCCGGATGTTTTAAGGTTTAAATGAAGGATTTAAATGTGGACTTGTTGATAACAGTTTCACCGACCTGCCGGGTCCATGAAAGCTCGGATGCCCAGGATGTTGTGCCAGTTCCGCGGCAGGCCGACGTGTCCGGCGGGCCCGCTGCCGGTCCTGGTGCCGGTGGCTGTGACCCCGGGCCCGGTGTAGGGGGGGTACGGGTAGACGTGTCCGTACTGGAGCGGAGCCGGAGCCGGCTTGTCTCCCTCGGACTGACTCGGTTGAGTCCCGATCTTATTCCTGAGGATGCGGCTGATGGAGCTCACGGACGGGACGTTGTACTTGTCACAGACCCCGTCCGTCAGCAGCCGGTCCCGGATCTCCCAGGCGAAGATCCCCGGATCTCCCTGCTTGTAGTCCCGGATGCTCTTGACCACGACCGGGGTGGTGACCCGGGGCTTGCTGCCGCCGATGGCTCCGGGCAGGATGGAGCCGGTCTCGTTATAGCGGGCCAGGATCTTGGACACGCAGCCGTGAGAGACCCGCAGCTGGCGGCTGATGTCGCAGGGCCGCATCCCGAGCTGCGCCAGCTCCACGATCCGCAGCCGGACCGGGTTCGGCAGCGGCCGGCCGTTAACGAACACCCCGCCGAGCTGGTTCACCTCCCCGTAGCTCTGCTCTGCACACAGGGAGGATACACGGGGTTTACCACCTGCAGTTCCAGGGCCTTCTGCTCTGTTTATGTTGGTTTTTGTTCAGTTATGAATTTTTTTTTTTTAAAGTCTAATTTAAAGTTAAATATGACAAAACAAGTAAATATTCAACTAACGAATTAAACCTGGCTGCAGCTTCTTAAAACATGTTTTTGTTTAAACTTAATTATTAAAATCTTAAGAAATAATTTAAAAAAGGAAAAAGAATTATTAGATGACAGATTTTCTTTGATTTTATTGCACAAGAATGAAATAAAAACAAGCAAAACTTTACATTTTTATAGAGAGTGTGAGATTTAAATGAGCTTAAAGAATTAAAGGTCAGATCTGTAAAAATAAAGCTGCTTCACAAAGAAAAGATCTTGTTTTTGTCAGTTTATATTTGCTCAGTTACTCAGCAGTTTATTTGTTTATTCTGATCTGATTATGACTGAAAACACTGACCTGCTTCATTTTAACAAAACTTTAACTGCAGAAAATAAAAATAAAAATATGGATCTGATAATAATAATAATAATAATAATAATAATAATAATATATATATTTATTTTGTTTTTAAAAGATCATAATTATGATTATGATAATAATAATGATGGTGATGATAATAATCATAATAATTATTATGATTATTATCGTTATTATAAAACGATAATAATCATAATAATTAAAATAATAATACAGTTGTAGTCCATTTTTTCTGTAATTAGTTTCTGAAAAGTTGAAGCCAGTTCATGATGTTTTCACTCAGTGTGTTTTCAGTTTCGTGTCACTGGAGTCAAAGAAACAATCAGCTAAAAGTAGAAACAACCACAGAAAGAAAGTCTCTGCCGAAATCATGAAATAGAAAATAAGAAATATGTGAAATTCTGCAGCAGCTGCTGTTTGTGGAAAAGCATCAGGCCTCCAGTGGTTTTCTCTCTCTCTCTCTCTCTCTCTCTCTCTCTCTCTCTCTTTCTTTTGCACATTTAGACTTTTAACAAACTTTAAGTGCCACAGTAAATACAGTTTTATACAGTTTTTAACTTTCCTCAGATGCACTGGAATGAAAATCATCATCATCATGTTTCCTGAATTATTGTTGGTTAAGGAGATTACATCTTCACTTCATCAGGATTTCCATTAAATTACATCTGACAAATCTTTTCTCCATGAAGCTCGTCTTTCTGAAAACCATTTAGATGAATTCATGCTTTAGTTAACTTGGAAATAAAAGCAGCAACAAAGCAACTTTTCCTAACCCCCCCC